>NC_040889.2:26482377-26539877 GCF_900634795.4 Betta splendens | reverse complement strand
AGTTGTTCTGGGTTTGCATCCACGTATTCGTCTCTCGGGGCCTCGCTCCCTTTTCAGCCTCCATTTCTTCCCAACATCCCTGGAGTTTGTCACTCAGGACTTTTCTGCAGCTTCCGTTACTCACTCTTCATCTGAACAACAAATATATTAAACTCAGATGTCTAAGTAGTAATAAGCAGTATTTTTAAATATTGATGTTATTAATTCAAACAGTGGATCATCAAACTTCAGTCAACTGACACTTTTCAGTTCCCATTAGTTTTGGACTGATGCCATGACAATGTCAAGAGTTCCATGCTTTTGAAAACAACAGTGATTAGTGGCTTGAAATCTGTGTTCTGTGTTTTTCCTCTACAGTGGCCAAACAACTCTCGCCAAGTGGCCATCACTGTAAATCACATCATTCCAGTTTCCAAGAGGCTCAAAAAAAAAGTCTGGCGCAGCAGCAGCTTCAGCTTCAGCAGCAGCTTCAGCAGCTTCAGCAGCAGCAGCAGCAGCAGCTTCAGCAGCTTCAGCTTCAGCAGCTTCAGCAGCTTCAGCTTCAGCAGCAGCTTCAGCAGCTTCAGCTTCAGCAGCAGCTTCAGCTTCAGCAGCTTCAGCAGCAGCTGCTCGGCTCAGATTCAGCCCAGTGGGTTTGTTCAAGAGGAAATTATAAAATATACAGAGAGAGGGGAAGAGGGGAGTGAAAGGGTGAGGTGAGAGAAAACCAGAGGACGGGGTTGACGAGGAAAGTGGAAATGAGTTTAAATGAGACAAGAGAACGAAGGGAAGGAGATATAAAAAGGAAATGAGAAAAGAGAGGGAGAGGAAAAAGGAGGGAGGAGACGAGACGGGCCTCGAAAAAGCAGCAGGAGGCTCCGCGGGTGGAAACTACCTCCAATGACGTCCTAATCACCGCTTAATCGTCCTCCACTTGTTGGTGGAAAGGAAGCAGGAGACGACGCGGGAGCAGCAGAGGTCATTCATTACAGGGAGACGGGTCGTCAGATAGAGCCTCACATCAGCATCCTCCACCCACCTCCACCTCCACTTTCACCCAAACCTCCACCTCCACCTTCACCCACACCTCCACCCACACCTCCACACCTTCACCCACACCTCCCCACCTCCACCCACACCTCCACATCCACACCTCCACATCCACCCACACCTCCACCTTCACCCACACCCACCCCCCCCACCTCCACCTTCACCCACACCTCCACCCACACCTCCACACCCCACCCACACCCCCACCCCACACACCCACATCCACACCTCCACATCCACCCACACCTCCACCTTCACCCACACCTTCACCCACACCTCCACCTCCACCTTCACCCACACCTTCACCCACACCTCCACCCCCCACACCTCCACCTCCACACCTCCACATCCACCCACACATCCACACTTCCACATCCACCCACACCTCCACCTTCACCTCCACCCTCCAACTTCACCTCCACCCACACCCACACCTCCACCTCCACACCTCCACCCACACCTTCACCCACACCTCCACATCCACCCACACCTCCACCTTCACCTCCACCCTCCAACTTCACCTCCACCCACACCTTCACACCTCCACATCCACCTCCCATGCAACCATCCATTCATCGCTTTGGAGACCGTCTACAGATGAGAGCGGATGAGGAAGCGATGGACGTGGCTGCACACGTGTGGTCCTGTGGGACGGAGCAGCCGAGCGACACGGTTCCAGCAATGCTCCGAAGAATAACAGCAGAAGCCCGGCAGCGCCTCGATGCAGGAGAAGCTGAGGAGGATCAGCCGACGGCAAATCCTGAAAAGCCGTCACTGTGTCGCCTCCTGAGGTTTTGTGCCGTGGTGGAAAAGTGTGATGTTCTGTTTCAGTTTGGTGAACGCCAGGGACTGTGTGTGTGTGTGTGTGTGTGTGTGTGTGTGTGTGTGTGTGTGTGTGTGTGTGTGTGTGTGTGTGTGTGTGTGTGTGTGTGTAGGTGAGATAATTACTCACTCCCTGGAATGTTTTTCAATAAAATGCGTCATGTGTGAAGCTGAACTGGTGAAAAGCATCGCAATAAATAAACAAATGTGTAAAACACTTAAAGAATCTCATTCCTTCGTTTCTGTGTCTCTGTTTTGTGGAATCTGCTGCAGGTTCAGACGGAGGATCCTGTTTCAGCCTCAGTATGTGAAGCCTTTACTGCACAGGTGTTTACACTCACTCGACCTGAATGCCTTGAAATGCATGTCATTCTCCATGCTGCAGTCGTGGCATCACGCTTCACCCTCTGCGTGATGTCATCGCACAACGCTCCATCCCATTGTGTAGCAGGCTGCACCTGCACACCGACATTTCATGGAAGCCAATCTCCTGCTCTTCTCTTTAACAGCTGATAATTGTTGAGCAGGGAGGAAGTGAGCGTTTAGCCCAATGACAGCTCCCTGAGTCTGAGTCTGAGCCGTGTCCTGAGCCGCAGCAGTTCAGAGCCGCTTCATTTGCATCAAATGGTAAAAACAAGAGCATATCTGAGCGTGTTTCAAACTTTCTCATTTTGCCTTTTAAAGATGGTGGTTTCTTTTTTTGAAGCAAATGTTGAAAGCGATCTGTCACCACTGACAGATAACATGACTTGTGCATGAATATCTGACAACAATCTTTATGGATGCGAGGCCTAATCTCTGCATAAGCTTCTCTGCTGTCACGTCGTCTTACAGTCACACAGACCTGCTGTGATGCAGCGCGCGGCAGCATCTGGGAAACAGGCCTCTGCCTCCACACGCGTTGACCACCAACAGCACCTTCACCTCTGTTTGCTCCCAAAGGCGCCCACATTCAAGCAGCGCCCACTTTACACACAACGGCCCATCCTTCATACTTCTTACAGAAACGAAAATATGCACCTGCCCTAAATCTCCCGCCCAGACATTTCTACAGTGAAAGGAATTTTCCCTGTACTTCAACTTCATTCCACCTCACATGAATTCAGAGTGACTCGACGTCTCCCTTCACGGCGGTGATAAATCCTGACCGCACGCGTGGTTCGTGTCGAACTGTCGAACCTTCTCATTTTTACCGAAGGGCGGTTTCATTAATTAGCGCCCCTCCCACAGACTGGAGCCCCGTCGCCATGGTTACAATAATAAATTCAGCCAGCAGCTCAAACCTTCACTTTAGGGAGGGATCAGGGTTGGGGTCACAGTCAGCGACCTCTATCGTCATGGTTCCCACGTTCTCATCGTGCGAAGGCATTCGTTCACTCGACGTGTCTGATGCTGCTGTTTGATAAAGGGACTGTTTGATAAAGGGACTGATGCAGCGTTTCCACACAGACCACGGAGGATGAGCGTGACACAGCAGCACCTGGGCCCGTGATTGTTCCACACCACTCAGCTACAGTCCAACACAAATCTCATTAACTGTGGAGCTGACCACAGATGTGCCGCCTCCCAATACGTTCATCCCTGGAGTTCTATTTCCTCCTAAAGAAGGAAACTGTTTGCTATTTATGCTAAAGGGCAGTATCATAAAAAGGCTGAAACAGGAGGCACCGATCTCCAGGTTGGACGATGCCTCCAACGCGTCCGAGCTGAAATCACACAGCCGACCAACACCCAGCGGCCACTTTTACACTCGAGGGCGCGTTCATCGCGCGAGCGGGAGTCGAGGAGCAGCGTTCACAGATAGCGACGTAGCGCTGAACGCAGCGTGAGTCAGCGGGTGATTCAGTGACTCAGTGACTCAGTGACTCAGTGACTCTGCGACTCGGCGACAGCAGCTGGAGCGCGTTCCATTAAGACGCACTAAACTGTTAGACGCCGTCTCTCCACCGTGCACGTGAAGGAGCGCGCATGTGTTGACTGCGTGGGTGAAGCTGCTTCCTTCCTTCTCACAGCCTGCAGAGAGCATGAAAAAGATTTAATACCTCCACCAAGGTGATGCCCTGCGGTGCTGCCTGCCTTACAAACACACACCCGGGGATTAGTTAACCACCTCAGGAGGCACAGAGTACAAGAGTCCGCCCGCCAGCGTGTCCAGCAGCTCGCTGGATTCCTGCACACGCTGCACGCACGCACACGCTGCACAAACGCACACGCTGCACGCACGCACACGCTGCACAAACGCACACGCTGCACGAACGCACACGCACACGAACACACATACACGCACGCTGCACGAACGCACACACACACACGCACGCACGCACGCCGCACAAACACACACACGCACGCCTGCACGCACACACACACGCGCTGCACAAACACACACACACGCACGTACGCACGCACACACACACACACATGCACACACACGTGCGCGGCAGCAGCGACCACATGCACAGCCACACACTTGGAAGGAAAACATTCTGACAGGCGTTTTCAGCACAATGCTCACACTCCTCTCCCGCTCGGCCCACTCTCTTTTCTGCTGCCAGTCTCTCTACAGGTTTTCTCCTTCACTCCCCTTCTCTCTTCCATTTACTCCACCGTTGCCCGGATTTCGTCTGGCACCGTCTCCCTGGGCTGGTGTCCAGGTTTGCAATGCACATTTTCCTTTTAGTCCTCATATTTAATCAATGCTTAACAGGGTGATGGACGCTGAGGGAGAAGGTTCCCCTCCGTTTACAACGGAGCATCTGTAAAGTCTGAATAAGGTTCGAAAACTACCGTCGCACACATCAGCGGGTCTAGATCTCAGCTCTGTTGTTTTTAAATGATCCTACTATGATTCAAGGGTTTTTAGGCGTGATTAATAATTGATAAAATGCGGCGCGACAGGCAGCTCGGTGCGAAGTGCACGGGTGTCACTTTGAGGCACATTTGCCTGTGTGCGCTGTAGTTTGTAGTGCTAAGTGTGACAACGGCAGACAGATATTGTCATTAGTTGGCTGTGCCCAGCAGGTTTCCAGACAGGCCTGTGGATCTCTCCACTGTCTGGACTTTAAAGTAACTCTTCCATAAACCTCTCTATCTCTCTCCTCTCTGTCTCCTCCCTGCCAGCAGAGTTGCTCATCTCCTGGCAGGGAATCCTTTAATCTTGACCCAAGGTGGAGTGATGACCCACAGACACAAACTGGCTATCTCTGTAACTGGGAGCTTAAGCATGTGCTGTGTGTGTGTGTGTGTGTGTGTGTGTGTGTGTGTGTGTGTGTGTGTGTGTGTGTGTGTGTGTGTGTGTGTGTGTGTGTGTGTGTGTGTGTGTGTGTGCGCGTGTGATGTCCTTTTGAGAGGGAAACTGAATTTAGCTTGGAATCCGGGGAAAGTGTGAGACAGACAGACTGAGCTGCAATTGTCACTTCTCTCCACATAACTTTAACCATGATCCGGGCAGAATATCGCTGTTCAGCACAAAGGCGACACGCATGCATAAAACATAATGAATGGCTCATATAAACAGGATGTCTGAATAACGAGAATGTGTTAACACGCATCGGCAGAAGCAACAGGCCTGAAACATGGTGCGGGAGAAATACCAGAACGAATGAGGAAGAAAAGGAGGGTGGGCGGACAAAAGAGAGAAAGGAACGGCTCCTCTGTGCTGCCAGCACGGATTAACACACTTTCTCTCCTGTTCAGTCCTGTGTGCCTTTTGATTCTGTCCTACTCCTCCTTGCTTCCTTCCTTCCTTCCTTGCTTCCTTCCTTCCTTCCTTCCTTCCTTCCAGTGTCTCCCACCTTTTACTTTCCCATTTTCACCCTCCTTCTTCTTTCTTGCTGCTTTACACACCTGTCTCCATCATTTCCTCCCTTCTAGCTTCCCCATTTAGGCTGTGCATAATTATTCCATTTCTCTTCTCACTGTTGCTATCTTCAACCCCTTATTTCCTTTACCTGGCTCACTCTCTTCCATTTTCATCTCCATCCTGTTTTCCCCACTCTTACTTTCTCACTGCTCCTCTTCTCACCATTGGCATCTGTTTCCCTTTCCCTGTTCTTTCCCTCCTTTGTCCTAATTTCCACCTCTTCTCTTTTTCAATGCTTTTTCTCCCCATAAATGCTAATTTACATACAATAAATGCATTTCTATATAAGTTATTCACCTCAGGAATCCACGTGCTGTCAGGAAACCTGCCAAGTCCCATGACCTACTCTGGTGTGTGCTCTGTGTGTCTCCACACGTGTGTGTGTGTGTTCTAGGGGGATGATGAATTAGGTTGACTCTGGCCTGCTATCTTTTAACCACAATTAGAAAGCTTTTCTGACAAACTGTCAGACCCAAGGCTAGCGAACGCACACACACAGTCTAGAGACAGACATGGGAGAATGACGTATGAACACACACCCATTCCAAACACACACCGTGATGCATGGCCATCATTACCCACGCCCCTCCCTTGACAGCTGTTCCCTCAGCGGAGCGCCCTGCCCCCACCCCCCACCCCCCAAACACACACACACACACACGCACACACTCACACCCACACACGCACGCACGCGCACACACGCACACACACACACACTTACACTCACTCACACTCACTCACTCACACACACACACACTCACTCACACACACACCACCCCAGCACAGGCACAACATGTTAATCTATCGAGAGGTCAAATGTACACACGCACACACCGACACGCTCAGACAAACATATAATACAAATACATAGTCAGGTCTACGGGGGCGAGTCCCTGCAGCCGTCCTGCTGTATGCAGCATGTGATACTGAAGCAACATTTCACCTTGTGTTACCTCCACGAGTTCCCAAATGCAATGTTGTGCAAATACTGTGACATGTGATTAAATCTGATGGCAGCGAGAGCAAGAGTCACATCGGTGTGAGGAATAGTTTGGGTTCATATCTTTCTTAATATTCTGGGAGCCACTGGTCCGTGGAGGATTTATTTATGTAATATGACTCGGAATGCAGCAAAGTCACAGATTTCTGTTTAAAAGTGAGATTTGAAAAGAGCATCAAGATAAAGAAGCGTATTACACTGAAAAGATAGCTTTTGTTTTATACACACACCTCTCGCAGACTAAAAAATAAAATGCTATGATGTCTGCAACAAGTGTGTTGACAGACACCAAATAGCAGAGGGAATGTCTGCTCGTAAATCTTAAGCACTAAGTGCTCTTTTATTTTTCCGTGCTAACTTCTAGAGAGAGTGAAAAAGAGAGGTTGAGTACAAAGTGAGACTGCCAAACTGGAACAATCAGAGGGGTGCTGCTCTGCCAAGGAAACGACAGAAGGCTAGAAAGAAAAAGCACTTGTCCTCACTTTCACCCTGGCTAATATCACTTGCACGATTTGTGAGTGCATCACCAGATTTTTCTCTCTCCCTCATTCTTGTTGTCACTTCCGCGTCCACGTGCCTCTCGCTCTCCCTCTGCTTCTTATTTTCCTCTTCAGTGCCCTGTTTAGGTTCAGAGCTCTGATGTGATTTGATGTTTTTTGTAATTCTAAAGATGCAACATGCATAAAGTTGTTACTTACTGCTAAAAGGAAAACTTATAATTAACTATATACTATAACAACTTGAGCTTATAAGACGTCTGATTCCTCAGCTGGAGTGAGGAGCAGCTTTTCTTGAATTCAGTTCTGCTTTTCCATCTGTTTGCTTTCTGACTGGGTCCCAGGTTTCATTCTGGCCAATTGACTCTGTTCTCAGGTGTTTGCTATGTGTAACATTTGGCTGAAAATCTTAATCAAGTCAGCACAATACAGGATGGATCTTTTGACCTAAATCATTTGGATCTGCACTAGTCCCGTGCAATATCATGTATAATAAACTTTAGTTACTGTAGTAATTAGTGTGTGTGTGTGTGTGTGTGTGTGTGTGTGTGTGTGTGTGTGTGTGTGTGTGTGTGTGTGTGTGTGTGTGTGTGTGTGTGTGTGTTGATGTGTTAGCATTTCAATTTTTGTGTATTCTTGTGTGTATCTCCAACTGTGACAGCAATGGAAGTATGCAAAGTAATACCCTCCACACACTACTATTTGTAGGTGGAATAGTCCAGTGTGCCACTGTCCAAGGTGCTGAAGCTGAACCTTCTAGGGAGGCGGGTGCTGTCCATGGTGCTGACCCCTGTTCACGCAACTGAGCAGGATTCCTGACGGCTCCAGTTAATTTTCCTTTCATTGTTACCATCTGTTCCCACGGTTGAGTTTCAGCACTATTTTGTAATTAACATCACAGCAGTCAAGTCTACGTCTGGACTGTTTACACTAACCCTCACAGACAGTCTGGAAGGAGCACACACCTCCTACCTGGGTAAACAGCAGGCAACACAATGAACATCCAGACCAGGTTACTTTCATTTACATTGTAGTTCTTTAATATACTACACTAAAAACAACCTCCTTCATGTTACTACAACCACAAAAATGCACAAGAAGCTGTTGTTTCCGTGTACTTTTTGGCCCATTCCTTATTATTTCTTTTGTCTCTGTGTCCAGTTTCTCAGAATCTCTGCTTCCTTAGTTTCTCACCATCTTCTCCCTCCCACTCTCACATCATGATGCCTGTACAGTTGGCAGCGTCATCAGCCTCTCTTCTTGTAAATACAAAGCCATCTTTAATCCTTGAACATCTCCAGTAAATACAGGAACCTCTAATCGATAAGCTGCAATTTTTGCCGTTCGCCTCTTCTTGTCTCTCAACTCCTGCTTTCATCCATCCTTGACATTTTTTTTATTCAAGCTTGTCTTTTCTTTTCACTTAAACTCCAAGTATTCTTTTCTCTTCTGTCTTCTGCCCATGCCTCTGTTGCCTGCATCTCCTTTTCTTTCCCTGCTAGTTTTCTATTGATTGTAAACTGTTTCCAATGTAGAGTTTGACAAATTGCCACTGACAATATCCACTATTTTGTGCACCTTCAAAACTTTTTAGACCAAAATCGCTCTAGATGCATTTTTTTCTTTCAACGTGCAGTTTTGCTCCGTGCAGCGAGTAAAAAGCCTGGAGCGGCATCACTGTCGTCATCGTGCATACTCGGAGCTCAATCAAAATGTTGCAATACAAGTGTAACCCCGTCTCTGTGCTCCCATCTTGCAGGTGTCTCTGTGCCTCAGCCTCACAGTCCGCGCTCTCTGCATTCTGTGTTTGTTTGCATACCGCGTCGTCTTGTGCAGAGAAGAAAACACTGGGCACCACTTTCTGTATTGTGGTTGAGACTGAGCAGCACATTATTGTCTTGGCAAAACAAATGCTCTCCTCTACACTGGACACTTGACTGAATCCTAATTTGGAGTAGTGCTAAGTTTTTTTCTGAGCAGAGATAGTGTTCCCCAGCCTTTCATGAAATAAAATGGGATTTAATTACTAAACAGCACTGTTGGCTTATGGTAAAAGAAATCACATGAAAGGAAACAGAGAAGCTATTGTCACTGGAAGATGTTCTATCTGCAACACGCTTGCTGTTTGGAGCTTTAATCTAATGACTAGCAGGAGTTCTAGCTCACGTAGCTTGATAATGTGATGTTCTGCTGCATCAATACTCCGTCCATACGCAGGGTTCTCATTTAAAAGACAAACAGTTTCAAACAAAAATCTAACAAGAGAAAATGTCAGTATCTACTGCTCGATCCCACACAGCTGCAACACGTAGCCTGCTGCTCGAGAATATATAACGAAGCTGAACTCAACTGGAAAATCAAGACTTACATGTACAAAAATACTCTTTTAAGCATAAACTGACTGAGAATTCTATGTTTTTTTTGGACACAAGGTAAAAGAGGTAAATGGGACAGAAGGAGAAACTTGATTTGGCACAATTCCATTGACGTTAAAAGGCAGACATGAACGTGGCACATCTGCAAATCAATAACGCTCTTATTGTGGAACCAAGTTCAAAAATATAAGTTAGTAAAATAAAACTGTTTGCTTATGTCGTGTCTAAAATGATACAGTACAGAAAATTAAATAGCAATTTAATTTATCCTAAATGATAATCTGTATCAAATCTGAGGCTCAGTTTGGTAGATATAAATCCCCCCAAACGTATTAGTATTGATTATTTTCCATATACAATTGCAATATGTGCAGAATGTGGACCACATTCTGAGCAGCACGTTGGTCGTGACCAGCGTTGAAATCCTGCACGACGACGCTGACTGAGACAAACACCCCAACTTTTATGACTGATGAATCCTTCAGCGGAGCAATTAACCCCCGGCTGCTGGAGCCGCTCTGAGGTGGACTGTCAGAGTCTGTGGTTGTACTGGGCCGCTCCCAGGTGCGAGCGTGTAATTGGCTAAATCTGAAGTCAAGCGTCGCTGAAAATGCTCAGTCAACCTTGGCTGGATAAAAGAAAGCAGCACAGTACAAAGCAGTGATTACGCAGCTTATTAACTTACAGCACTTTTACTGGTGCCAACCTGTGGTGAACAATGCACAAGTGATAAATGCTGCACTTTGTGTCCATCAAGCAGCTCTGGAGGGAGAACGCGTCACATCGACTGTGTTTTTGTTCCTCGCTCGCTCTCATCTCAAAGTAAACATAACAACGCCCATAAAACAGACGAAACGCGAGAGGCAACAAAAACACAGACGCACTCCGTCTTCGTCTGACTCACTGTCACTCACGCACACGGGCTCAGAGGAAACCAGCGCTGGGAGTGTGATGGATGAGGAGAGGAGCCGTGTGGGTGTGGCTGAAATGGAACTAATGACAGAACCACGAGCAAGTGAGAAAACAGCGAAACAAGGGGGAGGCGAGAGAGCGACGGAGACGGGGAGATGCACGAGAATAAAGACAAAGAGAGTCAGAGATTAATAGAAACAGACAAACAAAAAATAAAAGATACACAACAGAGAAGACACAGAAGAAAGGAGGTTTCTGTAGCGGAGCCAGCAGCCTGTTGTTGCTGAGGTTTTGGTGCTGTTCTGCTGTAAAGCTGCGTGTAGGTCGCAATTAGGAGGATTTGGACACAGAACTGTTGCTGTTCTGAGTCGGTTCTGGCCCAGAAAAGGAATCGCAGCTGATGTCATCTGTACTGGTTTTAGGGCTAAGCTTTCATTGTGCTTTGTTTGTGGTGCAGGTTTAATGACCGTGTGATGAATATAGTCACAAGCAATAAACAGACCAGATTCAGAGTCCGACAGGATAATGATCAGTTTAAGTATCATGTGACACCTGAAAACCACTTAATGGAACGTCTCTCTGATTTTGTGGCTTTGGGCATGAGGTTGGTCCCAGAAGCTTTGAAGTTAGCAGATAGCTACAGTAGAGAAGTGTTAGAAATGAGTCCATCTCTACCCACACACACAAACACACACACACACACACACACACACACACACAGAGAAACACACCTACATACAGAACACACATTCAGTCAGTGATTCAGGCTTTAATTACCTCTCATAGGAACATGAGATGGCAAACAGCTCTTAAACAGCCAGCTGGGAGAGAGAGAGAGAGAGAGAGAGAGAGACAGAGAGAGAGAGAGAGACAGAAAAAAAGAAAGACAGAGAGAGAGAGAGAGAGAGAGAGAGAGAGGGAAGGAAGGAAGGAAGGAAGGAAGGAAGGAAGGAAGGAAGGAAGGAAGGAAGGAAGGAAGGAAGGAAGGAAGGAAGGAAGGAAGGAAGGAAGGGGCCATTAGGATCCTGAATCAATAACATGATGACCTGTGAAATAGGGAAAAAGTCAAGGAAAAAAGCCAAAGGTTGGAGTGAGGGATGGCACAGTAGCTACGAGAAGGAATGAAGAATGTAGCGCAGGACACGGAGGAACGAAGAGGGAGGTTCTCCTTTCCTCCAGCTATGAGCAGAGAATGGACAGATGTCCAACAGAGGAGAGGGCATTCACATTCATCCATTTAGCAGGTGCTTTTACAAATACAGCCCCACTTAAAAGAGCATCTCACAAACTACAGTCGCTGTTGCTTCTCTGACAATGATCCCGAGGTGAGAGACGAGCAGCGCAGACAGAGCCATGAGAGCAGGCAGCCGGGGGCTCTGTCTGGGCTCCTGCTGAGACCACTGGCAGCCATTGTGTGAGCGGGACCTTGTTCCCAGCGCAGGGCGGGGGTTCTCACCCGCGGGTCAGAACTGGTCCCGAACCCACACTTTGGCCAATTTAAATTATCGCACTTAAATCGCGCTTCCAAACCGACGTCAGCTGCTCTCGGGTTCGGGCGCCTGCCTTTTTATGGGCCACCTGTTTCCGGCGGGCGGCAGCGTCCGGGCCGCCGGCGCCGTTCAGCACCAGGACACTTTTACTGCGCGGCCACGTTGCTGTAACACATGCGGACTGCTTGTTTGGCATCGTCCTGCTGAAATAAGCAAAGCCTCCCTGAAAAACACATTAACTGGATGGCAGCAAGCACTGCTTCAAAACCTGGATACATCACTCTGAATTAATGGTGCTTTCACAGATCTGCAAGTTAATCAGTCTACATGCATTAAATGCAGCCCTATCCCATCCCAGGCTAATAACAAAGCAGATGGTGCCGCCTCTTTGTAGCCATAGGTAGCTCTGGACCAGAGAGGCGGCAGCAGTGCTGCCTCTTGTTTATGCTTCTTGATTGCCACGCTAGAGTTTTTAACGCAGAGCCCCCTGAGATCCGGAGATCATCACAGCTCAGAGCCGGGTTTTGTTCATAGAGTTTGAAATCTGCTTCCCAGGGCGATAAACCTCAACACACCTTACTTCAGCCTCTCAGAGACGCTCAGGTGCAGTTTTCAATATAAAAGTCAAATTTCTCAATTTCAGCCTTTGACATGTTGCATGTTTTTCTGTCTAGCTACAATTTCCACAGTTTCTTTACTTTTTGGACTGACCACCTCTGTATCAATGACAATGTCACAGGTTTATAAATGCTTTTTGTTAAATGTTGTTACTTTTAATTTTTCATTTTTGTACAAGGTATGAAAAATTCACTCTTTAGCGACTGTATCTTTATACGATCAAGAACAGAAAAGTCCGAACTCAAAAACAAAAGAACGCCAACGGTAAGAAAGGAAACAGAGGCGGTGCTGTCGCTACGGTTACAGATACAGGAAATGGTAGAAGGATGGAGGGGAGAACAGTGGAGTGATAGAGAGGTGGAGGTGGGAGTCCTTATCAGAAAAAGGCAGGCGCCTTTATCTGCCTGCCCTCCAGACACAGGCACACACACGAGGACAGAAGACCACGGACTGCCCACACACACACACACACACACACACACACACACACACACACATACACACACACACACACACACACACACACACACACACACACACACACACACACACACACACACACACACACACACACACACACACACATACACACACACACACACACACACACACACCACCTACACGTCTAAAGGTATGAACGGCAGCAAACACTCAGAAATTACATCTCACACATGAGGTGACTCCATCCTGCTCTGGTCCCGTGTCCCACTGACCTCGCCTTCCTTAACAACATGCACATGCACACACCTGCAGCTGAATGACAGGTGCCATTTATACTCAGACAGCCATGTCCGCCTCCCCTCCAGCTGCCATGGCGATGAATGCCATTAGCATCCCATAAAATGTCAAGGGGGCATGCCCAAGTAACTCATCTCACACAAACACACACACACAGACACGCATAGTTAGAAATGTCAGAGGCCCATGCCCAGTAATGTATCTGATGGAGAGAAAAGGCAAATGTCAGCTGTTCCTCAAAATGGCAGCCGGCAGCTGTGTGGGCTACACGGCAATGGCTGCGAATACGGACACAAACGCAGTCAGCTGTTTGAGCCGAAGAGCAGCATCAATATAAAACATATCAGCACAGTCACACGTACAGAGAGGTGTGGTGTGATGTAGGTGCATGGGGGATTCAGACTTAATCTGATTCTCAACAACGACCCTAAACGCACCTCCAGGTCGTTTGAGAGCTACTGTGTCTGTGCAGGAAGCAGAAGGATGGAGCGGCCTCAGATCAGGCCTCCACAACCACCAGGACCGGCTCTGACTGCAGCGAGAGCCCAGATTGAAGAGAAACCAGGCGACGAGGACCGAGCAGAGGCCGACGTGCACGTGAAGCTGAACCGTGCACCACGAGCGCGTGCTGCGTTCAGGACAGCGCTCACAGACGCTGGCACACGCTCAGCGGCGCATTGAACCGCGTTCAGAAACACCGCCGGCCATTTAGAACAGCTGGCAAATAAAACCACATTCAAAACTTTTTTTTTTCCCGGAGAAATGCGCTTCCTCCTAAAGTGCTGCCTCGTCATTTAGGGCTCGGTGGTTCAGGAGAAGGACGGGAGCGAGCTCAGCTTTAACTTCCCTTCTCGAACCACTCACTGACACACAAGTACAAACATTTATTTATCTGTTTTCAATTACTCTTACAGGCAGGTATTAAATGCAGCGCGGTTCAGGAGGAACGTGGTGAACAGAGGTCAGACAATTGCTTCCACAGTCCTGTGATCTCAAGGTTGTCGGGTTTGTTTGTTCAAACTCAATTGACGAAGAATTTGAAAACAAACAATGTTGGTGATGGAGCTGGAATCCAAAGAGGAACTTCATTATAAATGAAGTCCTCATGAGTCCCCCAAAACCTCCACCGCCATTTGTCAGCAGAGGGGGTCTCCTTCATCAGCCCGACCAACGGATGGATGGAGGCATGCGAGCTGTGTGATCCCCGGCCAAGGCTTTCTGCAGCCGCCCTCCAGCCCCCCACGCAGAAAACCCAGCAGCAGCCACTGGCAACGGCGCCCAAGGTCGCGGGGACGAAGTCAGGGGTGGAGGAGGAGGGTTCGTGTGTAGTGGAAGGTGCGTTCACGGACACTGCGTTTGTGTTGAGCCACAGATTCAGGACAAGACGGTACAAAGGTGCGTGAGCGAAACTGCTCCGGCTCCGCGTGTGTGGAACAAAGATGGCTGCTGACTGTGCCACAGCTCAGCAGGTTGGACTCCACGACGACAAATAATTGCCTCTGAACCACCGCGCTAATGAGCCAAACGCACACATACGTTCACACATTCAGCGAGTCACACACGCACACACGGCATCGCACACGCCGCCGCCCTCAGAAGCAGTTTATTGTCTGACCCACTAGAACGGAGGGGCCGATTACAGGAAACACAGCCAATTAGCTGGGGACGCGGCGCACCTGAGCGCCAGGCAGAAGGAGCCGATCACAGAGCGGCGGCCGCTGGGTTGAGCTGGCCACAGCGAGACATCCATCAGGAACCCCCGCTGCCACGCCGAGGTCGAAGCCATCAACCCCGGAGCCCACTGCCAGGAGGACACACACTTAAGCCAAGAACCAATCAGAACAAGTCTTTTATGCTTCACGGCGCACAATAGGTCATCCCGGTGCAGAACACGCTGGAGTCTGGACTTATTAGCTTGGTTTAAATTAAATTAAAATGTGGACGTCTCAGTTTCACCTCATAAACAACCTGCTACAGTGTGTCACGGCGTCTCAACAAATCCTGAGCCGGCGACGTGTCACTGACCCATTTCCATTAGTCACCTGAAGGGAAGTGGAGGAGACAGGGGTCACATGGTTCACAAGTCGACTAACACAGCGGGACCGATGATTTGTTCCTCATCTGGTTTTACTCACACACGCTTCGCCCGTTTCATTTCAGCCCGGAGCTGCCAAACAGTCCTTCCTGCTGAACCAATCAGCGTTTCCACAAGGCACAGGATTATAAAAGAGTAATTACAATTTAGAAGATGTAAACAACGGCTCCTTTGGGGCGGATACAAACAATTCCTTTGTACAATTTGTATAATGTGTGTAAATGGCAGCTTAGCTTCACCTTTATTCTACATTAAACCGCTGTTGTTCTTGTGAGTTGTCCTCTTGGACCCACGACTAACGAAATGGTTGACAAGCCGACAAACTAAATGCAGTTTAGAGGAGATTTCTAGACCCGCTTGGACTGAACACGGTGTAGGAAGAATTAATGTGATGAGGGAAACTCAAAACAAAGTACAAAATCCAAACTCGAACACAGTAGCAACATCAAATCAGCGCTCAAGCAGGACGAAGCTATTGACACCAGACAAACATCAGCCTCTCCCCCTTTCTCCTTCCTCCCTCCTCTCCCCCCTCTTTTCCTCCTCGCTGCCTTTGGGTAAACATTTGTCAGTGCAACGCGAGTGTCTCAGGTAAAGATATGCAGATTCGCTCTAACTTGTTTGCATAACGAGCGCTTATTTGCCAGTCTAATTACAGTGGCATGCTGAGGCCGTCCCAGAGCTGCCCTCAGGGTTCATTAGCGGGGTTCGTTAAGAGCTTTGTTAACGGGCAGCTAATCGCTTCCTCCCTCTTTAACAAATAGTTGAGCCTGAAAGTCCTGAGACTCAGCGCACAGCGGTGTCGGTTTAAAGAAGACACAGACACACACACACACACACACACACACAGGCAAACATTACGCACTCACAGCACATTATTCACACCGACACACACACACTGTCCTGGGACAAAAAACATGCACAAACACACTACAGACGAACACAAAGGCCACAGTTAATGATATGTGTCAGTGTGATGAAGACTGACAAGCTCAGTCAGGAGCCTCTTCACTGTACATTCATGGGGCCACTGTGCTGTGAGGAAGGGGGGGGGGGGATGCATCGGGTCCTGGGAGGAGAGATTTTAGGCAGCAGCTGACCTGAGGAGGAGCAGGTCACATGAGCGGTGCGTGGCTGTGACATCACGTCTAGATCCAGCTCCATCCTTCATCCTTTCATCCTTTCATCCTTTCATCTCTTGAGAGCAGCCTGATACTAAACGTTCCCTCTCATGTAAACGTCCTCCTTATTTAAGCACATTACAAACACTCTGTAAAGTAAAGAGCACGTAGGCTGTTCCATCAATCTGGGGCAGGTTCAGCTGCTCTGAAAGGCAGCTTGATGTGTCTTTGTACAGAATGTGAGCAGATCATCAGATGCATTTTTCGAGCCTCCAGGAGCAGCTACGCTTTTTCTCCTTTTCCACGTCGGGTCCTTCAACTATAAAGTGATGGTCTGCTGCCAAATTAGCATTTCTCGAACTAAGAACGTCAAAGTCGAGATGAAATCAGAGTCTTACAGCATGTAAAAATAAGCTAATTACACAAGGGGGCATTTTAACTCAGTTACTGCACGGTGGCGGTGGGTTCTGCCCCCCCCCCCTCCCCTCAGCGGGCCTCAGGGATTGGTGCCCAAAATCCTTACACGTCTTCCTTTGATGGGCAGAGCGGAGCCGAGTTGAGCATGTTAAACACTATGTAGATGGAGTCCCCGAGCGACGGGGAGCTTTGTAAATAGTGGAAGTCTCAGTCGCTGTAATTCCGGCCTACAGCGCAGGAGCAGCGCAGACGAATGCGGGCGCTCGGGTCCCGAACCCCAGCTCCGCTCGGCTCCTCTCCACACGTTCGGCCGTTCCTCTGGCTTCCACGTGTGCTCGTGTCGCTTCCGCCTTTTCCTCCAGCCCGTCCCTTCCTTCCTCTCATCTTTCCCCTCCCTCCACTGCCCACGGGCTCATTTCACACCGCTCCATCTACATCCCCTCTTCCTCTCTCTCGCCTCCTCCGTCTCGTCGTCCCGTTTTTTCCCCTCCGCGGCGCCGGATCGTGGCCTCGTCTGGCCTTTTAATGCCTCCCTCTACTACTCTGCCTTGCTAACTGTTTGCATTCTCTCACTCGCTCGCCCGCTCGCTCTCAGACTGTGGCTAATACCATCAAGTGTTGCAGCAGCCTCCAGTCAAAGGGAGCAACTGAAACACATTCACACACGCACAAATGAGGAATCCAATGGAAACGCCGGTCTGTCAACAGAGACGCCGATAAGACCTACTGTAAACACAGAGGCCACAGACACACAATAACACACACACAAACACAGCTTTAAGCAGCTTCGTATGGTAAACAAACATTTGTTGCTGTGTTTACTGCTGATGCCGACCTCAGGGCTCACACTTCCTTACTAATTATTGCTCCTAACAGTTACTTTTCCTATATCACAGGTTTGTCTCGCTTGCATCAGTTTTCAGATTCGACCACTTCCCGAACACGATACCGTCTGCAGTATAGTTTCAGCTCAGAGCTCGGACCATATCTGCCTGTAAATGAGGTTCTCCTTGCTATTATCACTGTTCCTGCTCACAGCGGCCTTCAAAGATCTGCAAAAAATGACCTCAGTATTTTCCCAGGCCGGGCTTTTCTTTTTAAAAATCATAACTTGGAGAGGAAACCACTATACGGGAGGGTGTGTGAAATAAATGGTTCAGCTTGTCATGTATTGTCTGAATGTTCATTTACATACAGTAAATGAAGGTAAAAAAAACTCACTGTGACCTCAATAACACAATAAACACAATCAGCAGCATTTTCACCTTTCTGACCATTTCTGCAAACACGTTAGACATTAAAACCTAAAAAGAGTCAAATTCATGGCAGAGCCGCTCGACTGAAGTTCGTTACAAGGTTTCAGGTAATCAGGGGTTTTATCAGCAGCTAAAATCAACCCAGGCTTAAAGCCCAACCCCAGGTGGTCCACACTGTAACACTCTAATTAGTCACGCTGCTAATCCCTTTACTTGCCTGTTACAGTTGCAGCCGTCTGGATTGCTGAGGCAGGAGATTAAACGTGAACAGGTGAAAGCTCATTACAGGACTGTGAGGCGTCCTGTGATGTAGTTCTGTTCTAACGCGGCACAAAAGTGCACTTGATCTCAGCCAGCTGTGCAAAAGTACCTCTGGCCTTTGGCTCCGCTCCGTGTAATTCCCAAGGACAAGAATAAGACAACAGACAGAAAAATTGATTTCCGTGCATTCGCTGTCTCTCACGCGTGGTTTTGGGTTTGCTATCAATTTGGCTCCAGTGAAAGTTTCCGGTTTCATTAGGTTGATCAAATCGAGCACCATTAACAGGCAGCGGTAATAGAAAATCATTTAGGGCGAGCGGCTCAGACACTGGAAAACAACTGGCTAAGAGGCGCTCAGAGAGCGAGGAGCCGACGGGGGAGAGAGAGGGAGAAGACGAGGACGACAGGTGGGAAAATGTGGAAGGGAAACAGCGAGAGACAAAAAGGAGACAAAATGTGGAAAAGATAGGAGGGAGAAAATGGCTTAGGAAGGAGACGGAGATGCCAGAGAAGAAATATCGCATGTATTTGCATTTTCAAAGGGAAAAAGGAGATGAATCTCAAGACACGATGGCAGGTGATAAAGTGAGGAGAGTGGGAAAAGCTGGAAGTGGAGAATAGACAG
Organism: Betta splendens; assembly: GCF_900634795.4. Classification (NCBI taxonomy): domain Eukaryota; kingdom Metazoa; phylum Chordata; class Actinopteri; order Anabantiformes; family Osphronemidae; genus Betta; species Betta splendens. Next base: position 26,520,762 of record NC_040889.2, on the reverse strand, counting down.
AACCGCAGCAGAGAGTAAAAAGGAGGAATCTGACAAAAGGACAGATAAATGGAAGATAGGCAGAGAAAAGGAGCAGGGAGCCGCACAAAGATTAAGTGGAGGACTGATTGATGAGCGCACGGCAATGATTAAATGAGCAGGGGTGTCACAACAAAGCCGGAAAACAACACAACGCAACCAGGAGCGAAAAGAGCAGAGACGGCGGCGAAAGCGGCCTCGTCCTCGTGTGTCTGCTAAGTGGCGGCCCATTAAACCCTTGTTATTGCTCCTCAGATGTTTGTCAGAGAAAAATTATGTTGTGAGGCAAGAACGAAATAAATAACTGGCTAAGAAACGACGTGGCCACAGACAGCGAAATATTAACACAAACAAAGCAGACGCAGGTTAATACAGAGGAGCCCAAGAGGAGTTCATAGGAGAGAGAGAGAGAGGGACGGGCGGGCGAGCGACGGGTCACCTGGTTGCATGAGTGACGGGACTGGGCTGTGTGTGTTTCTGATTAGCTCAACCCTCAGCTCCTGCTTAGACCCACAGTACAGCAGCCGCCGCACACGTGCACGACGACGCGCACACGTGCACGACGACACGTGCACGACGACGCGCACACAGAATTAGTCCAGCTATTCATGCTAATCTGAGGGAAATGACTTGCTCATTAGCGAGACCCTTAAACCTCTCGACGGGTCTTTGAAAGCGAGCCATCTCATGGTCACAGCCCCCCCACACACACACACAAACACTCACACGCACACTCACACACAGGCTGTAGCAGAATTTTTGCAAGTAGATCATGTTTGAAGCAGAAGTTAAATTAAGATTACTGTGAAAACAAGTACCACACATACAGTACAACCATCCTGTGCTCCATTGTTCTGGTGAATCAGAATCAGCTGTAATCACTAAGTTTGCACAGGACAACCAAGGAATTATATGAGGTCTGACTCCAGCTTTGTTGTGGCAGAAAAACTAATTATTTACCATTTTAATTAGTTATTAACACAAACAAATAAACAATAAACAAATAAGCTGCAGCTCGCTATGTGAATATATATAAATATATTTATTTTAAGTTACAATTAATTGATTGGCCAAAACAAAAGCTTCTTTATGTGGATTTGTTGAGCTGTTCGCGCTAAAGAAATAAACCTGAATTGACGTGAATTGCGGGACTTGTTGCCATCACAGACGCCTCTTCATCTCTCGTCGTGTTATTGTCATTTCAGTCATGTCTGCCTTCAAGCCTGGAAGTAAAAAAGGTGAGTCCTGAGGTGTGCTTCGTTTCCTATTAGTGCAAAAGGTGTAATGTAGATGAAACTGGCAGCCCTGGGGGTTGAAACTCATCTTTTCTCCATTCAGGAGCACAAACACGGAGCGACGCCGCTTCTCAAACGTGCTGCAGCGTCCAGAACCCACGGCAGCTCCGGCTCCACGTCCGCCCACTTTGGGTTTTCAGCATCTCTGTGACCTTCTCTGCTGCAGCCCTCTGTTTTGTCCTCGCGCCGTCACCATGACAAAAAAGAGTGAGCGTGTGATACAGAGGCAGCGAGAGGCTCTCTCACTGAAGTGATGTGTTTTTCTAACACCGCGCAGCTAAGCCCCCCCCCCCACCAGCGAGTACCTGTCTTAAAACGTTCACCTTCCTCGGCTCTAATTTCTGCGGTTCAATCGCACAGTCCGCTGCTGCTGCTTATTATTTCAGCAACGACCTCCCTCTGTGTGCGAATTGTGTGTGTGGGTCTGTGGGCAGATGAGCATGTGTGAGCTTAGCGGTGTGTGCCTGAGTCAGCGACCCAGTGAATGAACCCAACAATGAGAAGCAAAGAAAGGTACAGAGCGAGCGAGCGAGCGAGCGAGAGAGAGAGAGAGAGAGAGGACAGGAAGAGACGACCATGTGTGAGCGTTTCAGTGACTTTACCTCAGTAATTATTAATGCTCTGCACTGCATGAGTAATGGTGCATATTGCTGACATTCTGCTACAGGTGAACGGTGTAGTGCAAAACGGGCTCTCTCTCACACACACACACACACACACACTCTCTCTCCATGAACAGTGCAGGCCTTTTCACCAGGCTTTGACACATAAAGTACAATCTCTGCCACATGGAAACGACAGCTGAAATGGAGCTGTGTGTTGTCGTCTGTCAGAGGTGACACACACGCACACACACACACACACACACACACACACACACACACACACACACAGGCCCGAGCTGAGCTGTTTAACATCATGCCTGCACTGTGATTTAGAACATGGGTGCTGATATTTCACAGTGGGCTCATATTAAATGATCAGAAGCAGGTTTTACGAACGCCGGTAGATGAAACACGACTAATCAACCAGACAAGGAATGGAACAACTGGAAGGACTGTTGATGATGAACATGATCTGGGCAATAAATAAAATCCCCACTCATCGACTCCAGCTGAGGCTACAGAGCGAGTTCAGCCTCTGAACCAAACCAGGCGCCTGCGTCTGGACGCGGTCTCTGATGCTCAGCTCATGACAACCTGCAGACAAACCTGCATGATGAAATGGCTGAGTGATGTAATTACAGCGAAACGCAGAGGCACCGAGATGCAAACAGGACTGGGCGCAGAATCCCACAATGACACGAACGGAGGAGAAGGCGCTCGTTCAGTCGAGCTTCTATGAAAAGACGAACTGGAAGGAACCTGCAGCTGGGCTCCAGTTTGCAGCCACGGCGCCATTAGTGTTAGAGCCCAGAAGCACGCTGGAACGCTCTTTACCCCCCACCAGCCTGCGTCACGCGTGGAGCCCGAGTGCAGGAACTACACGCACTACTGGCGCCTGTAACGGAGTCTGAACAGCAGTCAGAACAAAGACAGCGTCCCGTGCGAGGGAACAGTCCCTGTTACACAAGACAAGTTGGGCTGATTTCATCTTTTGGTCGCTCAGCCGTTTTGCGGACACAGCTGTTCTGTTCCCGCCCCCCCCCCCCCCCCCCCCCCCCCCCCCGCACCCCCGCCGTTTGTCCCCGGTCTCCAGTCCGTGTGCCGCGCGTGGCCACGGCGATCACCGCGCACCGAAGCGCGCAACGCAGCGACTGTAAAGTGTTCAGCGAGCCGTGCGAGGAGCCGATTAGACGACGCGCAGACGAGCGCGCGCGGGCACAGCGGGGCCGCTCACGGGGACGCGACGCTAAAGAGGCCGTGGGGCCGCAAACGGAGGCGGACGAGCGCACACGCAAAGCGCGTCTTCGTCCGCTGCTGCGCGTCTTTCTTCCGGGAGTAAGTGGGTGATGGTGGCGGAACCCGACCTGAATTCTGAGCACCTCAGCCCTGTTGTGGTGCTCTGGGGTGAGACGGAGACTTGCCATCGGCCCACATGCGCTCAACTGCCTTCTGCTGTGTGCGACACAGAATAAACTGCTGGCTGCTCCGCGTTACAGCCCATTAAAGAGTTGAGGCGGACAAGTGGGAGCGCTGCCCTTTCTCCTCTGTTTCCGTTTTTCGCCAAGACGTGTGCATTTAGATTTAAACTCTATAATCTCACCAGTTACTTCGCAAAGAGGCGGCCAGTGATTGAAGTTCAGCTTTATTCACGGGGAACTCCCCGTTGTGTCCGTCCTCCCTCGGACCCCTGATCAGCGGGTCAGCCTCCCGTCGGCTCGGTGACTTATTATTCCAAACACACGCACGAACACGGGAGGTGTCAAGGTGAATATGAGCAAATCGATCGTCATTTAGCTCAAAAAATAGGTCTGCCGTATAAATTTACAGAGCGGTGTTAAAAATGCTGGCGCGTAATATCGCCAGGCTGTCGGCGCCATATGGCGCAAAAGTGTCTTAATTGTGAACTTGCTGCAGTTAGACGCCGTTAAATAATGACAGAGTAGTTGTAGAAAAGAGGAGTGTGACGGAACTACAGAAGTCCGAGGCTTCAGCTCTACATGCACTGATGTGACACAAACCATCCGCAAAAGAGATTAGAGAATTTGGATTCTCTTTCAACATCGTTTTAAATATAATAAAATAAGAAGGAGCAAATATAAAACGTTTTAACTCCCAAACGACAAAGAGACGAACAACTGGCAACAAGTTTCCAGCCTCCTCCGCGTCTCTTACCGTTCCACAGGAAGAGAAGGAGCAGCGTCTTCCAGAGACCGCATCCCAGCGCCGCGCCTCCGCTCCTCCACAGCGTCTCCATCCCTCCTGTCGGCTGAGAACCACGGGACTGTCCACAAAATCGGCAAAAGCGGGATCTGTTATTTTTTCTGTCTATTTCCTTTTCCCCTGACAGACTTCTACCGCGCCAGTGCCAACGATCTCATTTTGACCACGCAGCGCTCCCCGCTGTGCTCGAGCCGAGATGCCGCGCAAATTAGTTTGGGAGTAAACTATAAATCCTTGTGAAAATATTTAAGAACAACACCGGAAGGAAGATTCCGGTACAAACTGGCTTCTTTTTTTAATCCACCCCCCCCCCCAAAAAAAAGTCTGCGATGTCTTTGGTCGAAGCCAGAACCGAGGATCGCACCCGGTTCCCTGTGATGAGCTCCTTTCCTCACCGGCGCTCGTCTGCTTTATTTATCCAAACGGGACGGTCTCTTCCTCTAACACACTCTTTTCACACAGTTTAAACAAACCGAAGAGTGGACGGGCAACTCCCAACGAATCAAAAAGTCCTCTTCATGTCCCCAAAATAAGAATGAAAACTCAAGTCACTTAACGCTAATACATTAAATCCAATTCCGCTCGCTCGGCTTCGGTTCCGTCCGCTCTCCTTTTCCTTCCTCCCTCCGTCTATTCTCCGACTCTCCTCCTCTTGCGCGTGTTATGTGCGCGCTTGTGCGTCTGGACTCAACTTGAGGGGCTGTGTACACTCGTCTCCGGGATGGAGGGAGGAGAGGGGAGGACAGAAGAGGAGGAGGTCTGGCGCTTCCACCAGCAGAAGAGGAGGAGGAAGAGGAGCAGGAGGGGGAGCGAAGGCTGCGGGGCTGAGGGGGAGGGGCGGGGGCGGGGTTTGGGGCTGTGAGCGACCGTTACGCAGCCAATGAAGGAATTTGGGCTTTTTTCATTCCTTCATTTCTTTCATTATAACTTTAAATACCGTTTGTATATTTATAACGCACAACTCGACACAACAGTTCTTTCGAATGAAAATGATCCATGAAAAATAGATAAACACAAGCAAAGTTAAAATTAGACAATTATCAACTGAGTGACAAACGAAAGCAAAAAAGGCTCAATGATCGTCTACAAAACACAGATATAGAGCAGACTTCAGGAGAGAGTTTGAGGGATGCGCGTGCGTCGTGCATCTGTATGATGTGTGCGTCTCTGTCACTTGTGTGCGCGCGCTTCCACGTGTCGTTGATCCTTTGAAAGCGTCTTTGCATTATTCATACCGGGACACACGCTACACCTGTTCTCTCTGTAATCGATAGACGCAACTTCGCACGCGCGCGCTCCCACATAGGTGCGGGCGCGCACGCGCACACGCACACGCGCCCGTCTCCGGTGATGGGCGACAGCTTGTACAAGTGCACAATGTGACACACCGGACCAGACCTTGTAACAAAACTCATTCACTTTCTGTTAATAGGCGCGCGTGAGCGTGTGCGCGCAGGCTGAACAAGCCAGAAGAGAGAGACAGAGAGAACATTAAGGTCCTCGTCGAGTCCGAGACGATATTTCATGAGGCAGCGTGCCTGGTTGCCTTTGTCAGCTAAATGTGTAAAAGCTAAAGAGATGACATTGTGACTTATTGAATTGCAAATCAGTCCGTCGGCGGAGAGATGGGACGACTTCCGGAGACGGAGAGCCGAGAGCCGCTGCCTCCGCTCGCCGCCTGTCTGTGGCCTTTATGAGCGGCTAAGAAGGAGCGACAGCCCCCCCTAGTGTCCCATTAGGAGAGACTGGAAGCGGCGGCGGCGCTGGAGGAAGACAACAAACGCCCCCTTCATGCACCCTCAATCAGCAGCATGTGATCGTCACTGAAGCCTTTGCTTCACTGTGTTTATCCTCCACGTTGTCCTTCTGTCGCTTCCCACCGAGTTTTACTTCCACTCACTTGCTCTCCCCTGAACGCGTTCTTCTGGCCTCCCAGTAACCAACCCGCTACTTATAACGTCCATTCATCTGGCATCCACTCACGTTATGGAGTAAATCAGCGCGCTTCAAATATTATTCTAATTTCCCCGCGACGGCTTTTCCCCCAGCCACAAGCCGCCGCAGCCTCTATGAAGTTTAAAAGATCTTTTTTTTCCTGAGCTATTCCTCACGGGGCTGCGGTGGAAACAAAGCATTAGTTCAGCAAGCATGCAGTAAAAAGTAATATCTGTTCAAATACAGTGTCTGTATACCAATGAGGGCCCACCGGCTGTTTGGGGGAAATTTGACACAGAAAAAGGAAAAGAACTGCAGAAAATTCCTCATATATCCAGGGACCAAAGAAAAAACAAACACTATATTTTTCAAAAGTATGAATAAAAAATACAGTTGGTAAAAATGCCGAACGCTGGCTGATGGAGACATTTGTTCTAAACATTCCCAGCGTAGTCCCCAAAATACACAGAGCAAACGCCCAGCTGTTCAACCAGAGACCAACATGAGCCCTAAACGGACTTCTGTTCCGCTGTGCTGCTGTTGGTCCCATCAGAAGCAGGAAGGTAACATCTGGATGTGGTTCTCACTGTGGCCGTGCTCGCTCACTGCCGGTCCGACCACAGTCCGCTGACCCGTCCTACTTTTGCACTTCAGTCAGGATGAATCCCATGCAGCTCAATTCCTTAATTATAGCAGGCCCACTTTTCGCTTGCTGGACTTCTGCTGTACTTTGTCTCCATTCCCAGGGGGAACTATTCAAAAGTGTTGTCCTCGTTTCAAAGTCTCTTTAAAAGTCGGTTGACGGAGTTTGAGGAAAATCATTATTTCAAGCTGGGAGAAGTTGGACCTGCTGCTCAGGTAAACACGCAGCCACACACCGACTACTCAAAAGGTAAAACTTTAAATCAGCTGCACGGTTTTCTTCACTTCTTCCTTCAGTCAAGTCTAAACCACAAGTTCCTATTATTAAAAATCATAAGATTAGATCCCAAACTCCTTTTTGAGTAGTGCCCACTGTAAAGTCATATTGCAACGCTGCGTATCTGCCAGATGTGTCAGGATTCCTGCTTAGCGAGTGAACTGAGCCACAAAGTCCGAGAACAATTTCTCTACATCACTGACTCAGAAAAAGTCCCCAACACAGCTCCAGTTTGATCACTTCCATCCAACGTCGGTAAGAAAAGCTCCACGCGGAGCAAAGTTAGCGTTTCTCACACGCACTGGCCGCCTGTCCGCTCTCTACAAACGAGTCCAACCTTCTACCAGGGGACGCAGGTCCAAAGAGGCAGCGTAGCGTGAAGTGACCCACCAGAAGCAGGAAAGGTCCATTCTAATGAGTGCCGCAGTTTCAATTTCACGCTGCTGTTTGACAAAGGGCACGTCCACGTGAAGGTTCCCCGCTGTCGGCGCTGGGAACATTTAAACCCACTGTTGAAGTAAAACCGTTTCAGGGTTTTACTGATGAGTCCTTCTCTAATAAACAAGGGTTAAATTAGTCCAGACGTGTTGAAAAGAACAGGCCACGGTGCAAAGTCCCAGGACCATAAACATCTGATGCATGAAGAGGTGCGTATTTAGATTATCTTCTGTTTAACATCACTCTGCATATAATAAAAAGAGAAGGAGCAAATATTAAATGCACATGTAATGCAAATATATGTTCATCAAATCCATTCGACGTTTAACCAGTGTGTCGTTTTGCACTGGAGCCCAACTCAGACCACCGTGTGCCGCCGCGTGGACAGTTCCATGGTGCTGAAACGGTTTTCACAGACACCGTGTTTATTGCCTACACATTTTATGGAAACAAACCCTGAAAGATAATAATCTAGGTACACGTTCACTGCGGCGCCTTAGAGATAAACAAACCCTTCCGATAGCACTGAGGACTGGCATTACCGCAGATATGTGGTCCAACGAGAGCACGTCTGAAGATAAGAGGCGTCTCAGAAACGGCTGCCATTAGTTAGTTTATCTGCTAAGAACACCAACAGGTTATACAACGTCCCACTCAGATCCAATCTCAGCCCCGATTATTTACTAACAAACTAGGAAATTCTCATTAACTGTCGTGCAGGGCTGGTAGGAGCCTGTGTGGTCTTTAGACGCTGATGTGAGGTAAGAAGTCAAGCTGTTAGCGGCGGTAGATAGATCCACCTTGAATCCATATATTAAAGTGGAGAGGCGACAGCGGAGTCTGACAGAGGGAGCCTCTCTCTCTCTCTCTCTCTCTCTCTCTCTCTCTCTCTCTCTCTCTCTCTCTCTCTCTCTCTCTCTCTCGCTCCCTCTCCCTCTCAGGTCAAACGGCTCTTGTAGACAGCGTGTTCTGAAGACGGCTGCAGGAAGATGACGGCCACTGACAAACCCCCCTATTTACTTCTAATTCCCTCACTCTCCACCTCTTCCCGTCTTTCTTGAACGCCCCTCCGCCCCCCTCCCCCTCCCCCTCCCTCTCCAATCTGTGAGCCATGGCCATCTCTTTGCTTAGTGGAGCAAACTGAATACATTAGAATCCAATTAAGGCTGGTGAAGAGAACTGCTCAGGCTTGGTGTGTGTGTGTGTGTGTGTGTGTGTGTGTGTGTGTGTGTGTGTGTGTGTGTGTGTGTGTGTGTGTGTGTGTGTGCGTCCGTGCGTGCGTGCGTGCGTGCGTATCATACATGATACAGTAGCTTCAGTCCCAGCGTGTGACTCTGTGGCATTTTTAAGGCGAGTCTTCCATGTAAATCACAGGGAGCATGTGCATCTCTGTGAATCATCGCGTCTTCATGTGTTACTATCATATGCATTGCCATCGTGCATTGACTCAGTAACAGAGGACTCCTTTCTGTGTCACTCTTGCTGATTTCTGTTCCCATATTAGCACACAGCAGGGCCACTGTGTGTGTGTGTGTGTGTGTGTGTGTGTGTGTGTGTGTGTGTGTGTGTGTGTGTGTGTGTGTGTGTGTGTGTGTGTGTGTGTGTGTGTGTGTGTGTGTGTTTCACATGGCGTGACAGCCACTGCCTTGTGTAATCTCACTCACTGGGGAACACGCACTTCCATGACAAGACGTTTTGTCTGGCGTGTGTTCTCTGAGTGACTGCCACTGAGTTTTGAGCCTTGGCAACAATGAACCTGAAAGAAATGGACAAATGCAGAATACACATTATTACTGTACTTACACACATCTCGCTTATTAGTTAATCTAAACCAAACTGGGATTTTGTTCAGAATTTAAGATCCACAAAGCCTGAATGAGAAACAGCCGCTAAGCTCCCACCTGCCTCCTCCATCCACGCCTCAGACTTACGTACTAATCCCTCTCTGCTTCCGTGACGAATAACCTTTATCGATAAATATGTTCCCGTGTTCCTCCGTCCCGGCTGCCATTTGAGCAAAAGGTTAGATTTAAACGCTGCGCTCATTAAAACACCATCATCCCCTTGTCTCTACCTGTACAGCGTCTGTCACCACAAGCCCACACCACCAGCAGCCTGAGATCAATTACAGCGCAGCCCCGAGCCCCTCCTCACTCCTCAGCCGCTACAGATGCAATTTACTCGCCCTCCGTAAATCAATTGAGACAAGTGGGGCTAATTTAGACCATTTGATGTCAATTTGGCCTTGACCCCTCCCCATCACACACACACCCAGCGTAATGACTATCTGCACTAGAGTTTATTACGCAGAACTGAGAACCACCCTTCAGTCTCACAGGCAGGCACACACACACACACACACACACACACACACACACCAGCCCATAACTTGTGACCACACTGCTTGAGATTTCCATATTGGTTCTGTCAGAGATTATTTTGTTTACAGGGCCCTTTGGATGAAATAACAGCATTGGGCACTATCAATTACTGTGAGGGAGCATGCAGGGAAGGAGAAGGAGGGAGGTGAGGAGGAGGACGCGAGAGGAAAAGGGGAGAAAAGGGGACGAGAGTGTATCGAGATCAAGAAATGATGGAGGGTGCTGGAGGGACAGGAGAAGGAATGAGGTGTGAGGTGTGACAAAGGGGAGACGGGGCCTGGAGAGAGAAGAACAGTCAGAGTGAGGGATGGATTTACCCTCTCTGCATAAGTGGCTGAAAGCAAGACCCGTAAAACCGAAGCCTGGGAACTATTCAGCTGCAGAGGCAGCTCCACGACAGCCAAGCCAGGGAAGCTGTAGCACCTGAATGCAACACGCAGATGTATACGAGTCAAATAAAACAGCAACGCACAAAAAGCCTTTTACTCACGACTCGCTCCAGACTCACGTTAATGAAGAACCAGGTGAGACATATTATTCAATGACAGAGAAGACACAAAGCATCATGGGATGCAACATGGCTACGTGGCTAAGCTACGGGCCCTTATAGCACCTCAGGACCAGACTGGGCTCAGCACCAGGAGGCCTCAGCCTCCAGGACGGCCTCTGACTCCATCGCTCCGTCGCCGTCTCTCTGCATCTGTTGTCAGAGCGTGACACCAGACGCTGACGGCGCCGCAGCGCGTGTGAGCCACTATGAGAATCCTTGCAGCACTTCAGTGAACAATCCCTCCAGATTCATGAGATCATGTCTTCCAGTCGCAGGAAATGGCCACGGGCCCCACTGTCAGGAAGCGGCGACATTCACCATGAACACTGTGGGCGTCTGATTTCTATCTGTGCAGCGCGAGTGTCATCGGAGCAGAGATTCAGAGCAGACGCTGCAGAAGGTTGCTGGCGATTACTCGAGTATTCAGCCATTCACCGTTTCCATCTTTGGGTTCTACCATGTAATGAATAGACGGAGTGTGCTCACAGACTTCAAGTCACTCTGATAATGACTGTAAATACATCTGAGCTGCATCGCTGCAACTCACTCTTATCTGTTTTAACTTAACGCCAACAAGGCGTGGAAGCACTGACTGTCTGCTTCACTCGCACTGATGCCGCCTCTGGTCGGCCTCGCGTCCTCTCTGATGCAGCTGCAGCGCGACGGGGGGCTGGACAGCATCCGTCATTTATTGCCTCACAAATTGGTGTCTGTCAGCGAGGAGGACGAATTAGCTTTGGACACATGTCATTTCCGATAGGATCTACGGCGCGTGATTGACAGTTCAACGCGGACTCTTCCGCCACACGCTAAGTTGTCGTATCTGTGTGCTGATGGATGAAGAGCAAAGACGGGAGGACGACTTTGTCTTCACAATCACTGAGTAGTGCATATATGTCGCATTTCTTGTAATGGGCACATACACGGTGTCCTGAGCAGGATAGCGATTCAAACAAGCATCCAATTTGCTGGGTAGATTACCCACGGGACCCCATGTTTGCCACCTGAGAGGGGCAGGAGGCCACGCTAATATAAATTTTAAAGCACACACACGAGCGGCCAGCAAATATTAATTCTCGACAGAAGCCCAGCGCGACTGGCAACTTAATTACACTCATTTCACTGTGATTGTCTCCCACTGGAGCACAGATACACCAACAGTCTCTGCTACGGCCTCAACGCTCCGAATTAAGGATATTGTCATTTTGGATCATTTCCCCCGTGAGCCACTGTGCGCCTGTGATTGTGGATGTGCAGCAAGGAGCACGCGCTTGTGTCTGACTGGAGGCAAAGGCTGCAGGTTAGCAGCTGCAGCCGCGCCATGTTATGCAGATGTTTGCTTGGCGTCGGCGCCGTTCCCTCCACGGAGGCGGCTCCGGACCCGTCCAAGGAAACGCTCAGTCCGCTGCTTCCTGCGAGTTCCTGCACACAGAACAGAGCAACCTGTTAGGTTTAGGTTCAGTGTTTTCGATAAAGCTGTCAGAGGGCTTCAATCCAAACTGAGAAAGACGGAAGATGAGAAACCAACAGACAGACGGACAGATGGAGAGTAAAGCAAAAGGAGACGGAGTGAGATGGAGGAGACAGACAGACAGACAGACAGACAGACAGACAGAGGCCGACAGGCAGATGGAGAGAGGAGTGAGCAAATAAAGGAGCGTTAGCGGCGGACGGGGGCTGCGCTAGCAGGGAACGCGAGCAGGACAGGAGTTGTTTTGAGATGGTTGTTTGGACAGATGGCCGTCTGTGTGCTAATTACAGGCTGAGTGCTTGACACTGTGAACACAATCAAAGAGGAAAGCGGCTTTATTTGTTCAGCTTCACACACACGCACGCCCGTGAAAAGAGTTTGCCCACGGCACGACGAGGCGAGCAGGTCCAGAAACACACATTCACCACAAACGGATTCACTGTGAGCGGATTCACTGTGAGCGGATACACTGTGAACGGATTCACCATGAACGGATTCACTGTGAGCGGATTCATCCACCACCGGATTCACTGTGAGCGGATTCACTGTGAAGGGATTCACTGTGAGGGGATTCACTGTGAGCAGAGTCACTGTGAGGGGATTCACTGTGAGTGGATACACTGAACGGATTCATCCATGAACGGATTCATCCATGAACGGATTCACTGTGAGCGGATTCACTGTGAGCGGATTCACTGTGAGCGGATTCACCGTGAGCTGATTCACCACGAACGGATTCACTGTGAGTGGATTTATCCACGAACAGATTCATCCACAAACGGATTCATCCACAAACGGATTCACCGTGAACGTATTCACCACGAAGCCAACGCATCGCACAGCTTCCCAAACGTTACACACATTCACAAGTCGATATCAGGCACCAGGTCCGGTTGATGACCAACACCATGCACGGGTTCCTTCCAGCAACGAGAGCCCGTTGCTGCAGCCTCGCGTCATCGCACGTACAGTACTCCAGCCTGATCTCACTATGCCGCCGCTCTTAAGAAGCAGATTTGAGGAGAACGCAGCGCCAGATGGGGAACGCGTCCCCCTCTCCCCGCACAGCGATCCCTGCCGAAGCATGAATAAGCAGCGGACAAGTCCTCGGAGGGGACATCTGTTTGCTTTGGCACGCTGAGAGGAGCTTCTGGTATTAATCACCGGTGGACTGTCTGACATGACATGCATGGCTGTATTTGCTTTAGTTCACTCTGCTTTCTTCTTACTATGTAGCACTACAGTATGTGGTGAGTGCATCACCCCCTGTAGCAGTCAACAACCCAGAGCTGCTATATGTATAATATACAAAAGACAAATACACAGATTAATGATACATGTCAAATGTTCCCTAATGTTTTTAGCTCAGCAAACTAGCAGAGAACATAACAAGACCTAATGAAAATAAATGACTGCTAATAAGTCAAATTAACCTCATATTAATTACTTCATTTTGGTCACACACATGACCGAGTTCAGACACAGGCTATAATACGTTTTTGTTAATTAAATCAGAATTTGGCTGTTTAAATTATAATCACACAGGCTCACATCACGATTAAGATTCATCAATGGAGGATGACGGTTTCAATCTAGATGTTCCAGAAAGCCCTGCCAGCAAATATTAATATTATTAATGCTATTAGAACAAAACCTGTGTTGTCAAGTCAACATGTCCCAGCGGGAAAGCTTGGGACGACTGCGTGAGCTTGTGAAGGAGAGCAGCTCAAAGGAGTCACGTAGCTCAGGTCAAATACTCCAGACACAGCTTTCAGTTTCACGTCACATTTGTAATGAAGTCTGCAGCATTTTGCCTTCCAGTCATAATTCACACAGCTGAAGAGTTCAAACACAAGCATGTTTATCTACCTCATTCTACATTAACTCTGATACCCCCCTCACACACACACACACACACACACACACACACACACACACACACACACACACACACACACACACACACCTGCGCCCCTCCCTCTACAGCCGTGTGACAATGTCCTGTTTCCCCACTCACAACACATCCCCACATCCCTCCGCAGCTCAGTCACCTCCAACCAGCCTCATTAGCAAAGAACATAATGAGCTGGGCCTTAACGAGCGTAACGAAGGCCTAACGAGGTGCCGGTGTCTGTCGCTGCCTCTGCGTCTGGTCACACCGGCTACTGAACACAGGGGCCAGACAGCAGATGTTCTGCTGCTGGTTTTTTATTTGCTGTCGTTATTGAAAAGGTTGAATAGTTCAAGTCGTGCTCCTTAAAGTTAAATGAACAGAATTGATCTTTTTGGACTAATCTGGGATGATTAATTGGAAGTGACTGTGAACTGGAACTAAACGCATTTGTTTACACAACAGGGTCCCATCACACACATTTCTTCTCTTTCTGTCTCTGGGCTTTGATGAAAGCGTTCTGCTACCTACACACAAAACACGCGCCTTCATTAATTGAGGGATGATTCATCAGGTGCTATGACACCATTGTAGCAGGAACATTATTTACCTAAACTTTATAGCATTATGCTCCTTTTTCAAAGCAAATTCCTCACAGTCTGAATGCACTTAGTTGATCAGACAAGCCGTAAACAAGCCCATCTGATCGACAAGCCTGTCTGAAGCTTATTCAAATTTTCAAAAGCGCTTTGAAAGTTGAGGCAAAAAGTTAGAAATAAACACTGACTCACAAGAGGAAAAAAGTCCAGGTCGTGCTTTAGCACCGTCACATAAACGTATGAGCTGTAGGCAAAACACAACACGCGTCACAGAGGAAATGTCCTTGAATGCAACGCACTCAAAGCAAAGGTCAAAGGTCAACCAGAGGGCATGGTTTGTTCCTCCGTGCGTGAACTGGCTTCATTTCCTGCTAATGCGTGGAGGAACTCATCGCCTTTACTCTTTGTTTTATTTCTGTGATCTGCCGCCGCCACGACGCGTTCGCCGCTGACAAGGCCGCCGGGCCTGACTCCGACTGAGCCGCTAATCCGGCAGTAAGAGCCGTTAAACCGCCACAGCTGTGGCAGGCAGGCTGCCACCTGAAGCCAACTGGACCGTCTCAGGCTGCACCCACCGAGACACACACTCAGATATGCATCATATAGAAACACACAAACACAGGTTTATCTCACAACCTGCATCTTCTGTGTCTGTGTGAGAGAATGACAGAAAGAGATAAATACAAAGTTGAGCCTTTTGTTTGTTGTTGTTTTACATGATTTAAGACGTTTGAACCTACGCTGGTTTATGTCTGTCTGTGTGTGTGTGTGGGGGGGGGGGGGCTGAGAGAGAAAGCACAGTAGACAGAGACAGAGGTGAGATTAGGGGAACGAGGCTTTACCTGTTTATTAATCTACAGTAAACAAACACACACACACACACACACACACACACACATTTATACAGATTTGGACCTAAAGCAGAAGCATAACAGCTTGGTATGAATATTCAGTGAATGAACCCATTTGTGTTTGTGTGACTGAGTGTGTGTAGGTGTTCCAGTGTGTGTGTGTGTGTAAAAGAGGTTTGTATGGAGAGCTGGTTACTGCGTCGTGTAATCCCTCTCAACAGGAAACATACACTCCTGGGACCGCACATTTGTGTGCGTGCGTGCGTGCCTGCGTGCGTGCGTGCGTGCGTGCGTGCGTGCGTGCGTGCGTGCGTGCGTGCGTGCGTGCGTGTACTTGTACTTGCATTGAAATGAGAACCAAAAAATGTATTTTCCTTTTAAAGTGAGAGAATTTTAACAACGTGAGAACATTTCGGGCCGGTCCGCATTTCTTTGAAGACCTGATGACCTGGTGATTTTAGGGCTGAGGTTAGAGTTGTGTTCTGGTTTGGTTTCGAGCAAAGGTTAGGTGTCTGCCTTAGCTGTGGTTAGGAGTAGGGTTATGAGCCAGGGAAGCATTGTGTCAATGGACGTCCTCACTTCCATGTAAGTACAAGGATGTGTGTGTGTGTGTGTGTGTGTGTGTGTGTGTGTGTGTGTGTGTGTGTGTGTGTGTGTGTACTCATTTCCAGTCAAGTACCTTGGGGACACAGAGGCTTGTTGTGTTTCAAGTAGAAAATTAGCTCAGCAAAACGCCAACGATCATGACAAACACACGACCTTAGACTATTTTTGTCTAAGCTGATCTAATTTGTTCCTTAATCGTGTGTCCATTTACAGAACACATAGACAATACACAGATCTATTCTACCCAACCGGACCAGGAGTCCAGTCAGACTGTTTCATCCAGACGTGCGTTAGGAGACCCGGTGCTCATCAGTCTCTACAGGAGACTTCAGACGGCATTTGTTTCTCTCATTAAATAAGAGCAGGTTCAAAGCTTGTTTAGTGCCCGTCACAAATTAGCTTATTAATGAGCTTATGAGACGTGAGTGGATATAATGACACCTGGAAAACACACAGCACAGCAGCGGACAGTGCAGAAAGCCGCTCCTCTACTTTAACCATCTACTCCCTAAACAGGAGAAACCACAGGAGCTGAACCAGTCACTTCTTTTCTAATTGTTAACTCTGGGACCTGATCTGCAGCCACCGCCACTCAACCACTTGTTACATAGCAACAAAAGCAGGGCAGACTGCTTAAACGGCGCACGGGGCAATGGTACAGGAAACAATAATGTATTTGGTGACCTTTATTAATAATACACTGGCATATAATGAATACCTACATCCCTAATGCTAATGGCACACATGATTCATGGCACCAGAGGGTGTAGCGAGACGGACGGAGCCACTCTCTCCCTCAGGCGTGGAGACGCTGAGGTCTGGGAGGAGGAAGCCCTCCTACTCATTCACCGCATCTCCAGAGGCTCCCTGGACTCCCTGGGCTATTTCTGGGCCAATTAAGGCCGTTTCCCTCACCGTTTCTCAGATGGCCGAGCAGAGAGTGAATGGCCTTCAATATAATCCTGGTGAGGAGGGTGAGGAGGGTGAGGAGGGTGAGGGCGAAGTCAGCGGGACACGGTGGTGCTGGAATCACAGACACTGGGTTTCTGCCTGTCTGAATCATTTTCATTTCATGACGCCCTGCTCAGATTTGAGTACAATTAGTGAAAACGTTGGTTTCGGTGACTCACGCAGGACTCAGATCCAATGAAGGGGATGATAAAGTGATAGACGACCCAAAGAAAAACACTTAAGCGAGTTTCATACATTAAACAGCTCCGTCATAATTTGCAGCCTCGCGTGCGCTAGAGGCCGCTTCACGACCGTCGTCATCTTGAATAAACCACCAACGTGGAGAAAACACGCCGCGTCTGCACTCACCTGTCTGTCGTCTGGGCCGGACATCCTGCTGACGTCATCGTCACGTGCCTTTCTTTCTTTTCCACCGGGAGCCTGTTCAGCCTTTCTGAGGCGCCAGCGAAGCTCCGAAGGCGGCAAAGTTTCCCAAGTAAACGAGACATTAAAGCCGCGGGAGCCCCAGAGTCCCAGGATTTAGCCAGGCCCAGATTTAGGGCGAACGTCTGGGTTTGTTTGATTTGTATACCGTGGAGTAATCGCCGGGGGGGTGCACTCTTACGTCACCGCTTATACAGTAGAGACAACCTTTTTCACCTTTACTAAGAGAACGTTAGGACCAGTGGTGTTTTTTATTTGGGGGAGCATGCAAATAAATTACTAATAATATTTTCCCTCCATTCCTATAGTTCTCAATGCGTCAATTTTCTTGGACAGATTTATGTTTTCCTGCTGATTTCAGCCTGTGACTAATTCAGTAACGGCCCTTTACATTCACCAGGTTTCAGTCAGACCTGTCTTCAGGTTCGTCCTCGTCTGTGACGCTGGTTCACTGAACCGTTTTGCAGCAGAGCATCCAATTTAGCGACGACTGTGGAGCCGCCTAAAACCTGGTCCTGAATCAATACCAGAGGTGTCATTACTGGTGGCTGAGC
Source organism: Betta splendens (assembly GCF_900634795.4). Lineage (NCBI taxonomy): Eukaryota > Metazoa > Chordata > Actinopteri > Anabantiformes > Osphronemidae > Betta > Betta splendens. Next base: position 26,503,034 of record NC_040889.2, on the reverse strand, counting down.
CTCTAATAAGTTTCTGTTGCCAGTACATTTATTAGCATCAGCCCAAATATTAGCGGTCGAACGAAGGCGTCCATGTTGCTGCGAGGGAGCGATACGACAGGAAACGCACCCAGGTGAACGTTCCTCAGCGCTCGTTAATATCTTAGATGGAAGCAATCGATCCACGATCCCATCCAGGCTGCTGAGGTGAGGATCTTCCCACAGTGAATATAGACAACACATTATTATTGCTTCCATATTTAGACTTCCAATAATGAGTTATGGCTGTGTTTCCAGCCTCAGTGCTTCAGTAATGGGTCTGGTGGATGTCACACACATTCCAGCGTGACTGTCAGGGGCGTGGGTGTTTTTTCTGAAGGTAAAGGCATCTGCACATTTGAACGCCAAAGTGATGTAACGCTAACACGTTGTAATCGTTACGCAAAACAAGTCAAGTGATGCAGGAAAACCAGACCCCGGAGGGAAAACGCCGCCGCCGCATGGGCTGATTGGAGCACAAACAGCGTGTGAAGGCCGTTGGTTCAGTTCCCTTCGCTTCAATTTGCCAACATGCACGTGATGCTCAGCTGAAGCCGCCACTAAACGTGGAGTCAGAGATGTGAACCTGCTGTAAACGACCTCACGGGTGCTGTTAAGTGCTGACTGCGCTCGTATCTGGTGAATCTGAAGCTTTTGTCACGGAGCAACGAAGCGCCAGAGCTTCAGCTTTAGTGGATGTAAATATTTGCCTGCTCGACATTTGTGCCTTTTATCCAGGAACATGTTCATTCTCTAATCTTATCAACCGGGAAGCTTCTCTTTGTCCTGCGTAACGTTTGATGATTGGAAAACATTTCTATTTGTTCTACCAGGCACTGACTAATGACACATTACTTCTCTTTCATTAGAATCGAAGGAAATTATGTGGCAACATGTTAATTAGGCAGCTTCAGAGCTTTTGTTGGTGAGTTTTATTACCTTCAGAAGCAGCCCATTAGCAGCTTTGCTAATGAGCTGATGGTTATGGCTGCACACTATGTTGTGCATTCAATCTAGCTTAATTGATCGTGTTGTACGTTTGGACGCTCTTTGTTGTTCCCTGGATTTATGATTGGCGGGTGAAGCCCAACGTGACGCTTGGCGGAGGAGGTGAGACGAGAGTTGAACGAGGCCAAGAGCTGCAGATGTGCTGATGCTGAATCGGCCACGCTCCCAGATGTGGGTTTGTTTAGTCAGTGGGTCAATAACAAGAGACAAACCTGATCCCTGTGTAATCCAGCTACACTGATACCTGTGCATGAGCTGAGGTGTGTGCAGCGACGCACACACACACACACACACACACACACACACACACACACACACACACACACACACACACACACACACACTTCATCCCCGCATAATCCACTGATAAACACAATGCAGAGTAAGACCTCGGATCGGTTTGTGTTTCACCGCCTGCGTCTTCTGGTGAATGTGAACACGCAGCCAAGGACGCGGATCGATGCAGATGAGGGCCCACGGATGAAACCGTGGGAAAAATCCACACGATCCTCCGCATCGCTCACGGCACTTACCACGGTAGCGTTAAGCACCGAAGGCCATCTGCTTCAGCGAGTCAGGGCCATTAGAGATGAGTCAGTGTTTTCTGCAGCATTTATGGTTGAGGATGTTCTTCCTTTTGCGTCTACGCAGCATTAACGACGGTCAATTGTAATTGTAGGATTGCACGAGTGTTAGACTCTTAAGAAAGTTGGGTTTTATATAACAATACATTTCACTGATTATTCTTTAAAAAGGGCCATGAACTACTTCTCCTGCATAACTTTTGCTAACAAAACTATATTTCTCCAAAGGGACGTGGAGCTGCGCTCGTTGAACTTCGGCTGTGAAGCCGGTGGCAGCTTAGAACGCGGTTCCTTCAAAGAGGCTCCGTCTCGCGCTCCTTACCTGGTGTTTGTCTTCTCCCATGCTGCTCATTCATCCACCCATCCATCCATCTGTGCGCCTGGTTCCGTTTGCCTCCCTTGGATGGATCCAGCTGTATCTGCCTGTCAATCAGGTGGGAACCCTCAAAAGCCACTGATCCGGTTTCTGACGAAACTCGCAGGGCACCGAGCTCCTGTGCAGAAACTCTGGGTTTAAAACGCTCCGAGAACAGCTGTTGAGGCGGAATCTGACGCAGTCGACCACACCAACATTAAGTGCTATACGTTGATTCAGCTGCAGTCTAAACGCAGCAGCTGTGTCAAATTAGCCTTCGTTCCTGGATCAGTGGCAGGAACTTCTAACCAGACTAGTGAAAGACGCCTCAGAATAAACCCTCCTTCATCAATTTCAACATTTAAACAGCGAAAAGACGGCTTCTACCCGATAACTATGTCTCACAGTGGCGAGAAGCAGCACATAAAACCCTCTCTGACACATTTGAACCGATCGCTTTGTCACTCAGCCTCAGATCCACCGTCGCTTAGGAGCGCCAGGATTTTTCAAGGAGTCCCACATAAAGTGACGCACGCAGAAAGTTAATGATGTCTTCAAACGTCTGGAGCGACGACTCTCCACAAACACGCACGCGCCGCACGCGGGGAACGCAAACCAGGCCGCGACAGCGGGAGAGTGAGCGCCAGTCGTCTCAACAAAGCAGGGAGCCACCTACAGCTAAACAAGCCCTCAAAAAGACGCCAGATTGACGGGTGGAATTGGAGAAAAACCCGGATGTTGGTGGCGTTCAGCCCGTCTGGCTGATATTTGGGTTTTCAGTCCGATTCATCTCCTTTGCTTGTTCTTCACCCTCTTGCTCCACGTGTCTCCATCTGATTATTAGACTCGCTGCCTGTCATCCTTCTCCGCTGCAGTTTGATGGAGGGAGCTGAAGATACAGAGGAGGAGAATTTAGGCACATGAGGCGGCGGCGTCCTCGGGTTCTCTGTAGTTTCTGGTGGCAGAGGGTGCACCTTCTTCCGTCTAAAAGTTCAGAATTGGGGAAAATGAAGCCGTTCTGTGTAAATGTCTGGGACATTATTTCCACAAATGACTGTTGTTTCAGGTGGGAAGTAGGTCAGAGCGACTTGTGTCTCTCAGTTCTGACAGGTTACAAACAGAAATGTGACTCACTTTGAGTCGGAGCATCATGTGTTGGTAATTTGAGGATGTGGGTGGCGCTAAAAGTGTCAGAGGACAAATACAAAGAGCCACGTGTGACTTAAAATAAGTCAAAGTGAGGCGGTGCCTCCACTCAACGCGACTCTGGGGAACCGAACAGAACGTTGCGTGGAACATCAGTGGGTCGGAGTCCTGATGGGGAAGCTGTGATGTTCTGTACGCCAATCAAACACTGTCACTCGTCAGGCTACAGTCACGAGAAGTTCCCTGACGACTCCTGCAGAATTACTACGTCTGAGACGAACACGCTGTGAGGCGTGAACTCTGTGAATGAGTGCAACGAGCGGGACGTGAGGCGGACGCACGCGCAGCCTCCCGGCCGCTCGCGCTCGCGTTCTGCGCCTGCTCGTTGACCTGCAGCCAGACGTCACGGACGCATCGGTTCCCCCTGAGGTCATCGGCTCGGAGGAAACCAGCTTCAGGCTTTAGTCTGGGACGCGTCTCTGCGCGTGATGTGCGGCAGATTAAACACAAAGCAAACTCGTGCTGTGCTTCTCATCTGATCTGGGATCTTAATTTAGAAACAAGGAGGAAACCTTCGCGCCAACTTAAAACCAATCTGTTTTCTGCCGACTTCATTGCAAGAAAGAAGTTATAATCCTTGTAATTCTATCAGAATCGCAGAGACATGAAAATGAAAGTCTGTGTGCGACAGGCAGCCGCATGCACGCACGCACACGCGCCCCCCATCCCCCGTGTACCCGAGCCACGATTCGCTGCGTGGTTCTGAAACGCCGGTCCGTCACGGGGACCAGACGCAGCAGGTATCACTCCATCGGTACGCGGTATTTTCTGCCTGCTGCGCTTTTCATCTGCATCCTCCCTCCCTCGCCCTCGTCTCCCTAATCCCTTTCTGAGCTCTTCAAATTTGCACAGTGACATTCAGAAGCAGCGGATGAGGCGGTGACAGGCGGACACGTGAAGAGGGTTAAACCGCACTCAAACGGGCGTGAGACACTTCATGGCAGCATTCAGACCAAGCGCAGCCTGTTATTGGACCTGTGAATCGATCAATCAAGCAGAAGCAGATTACTTTAATGACACACGTATTATATGCGACAGTCACACGTACGTAGAGACAGAGCACATAAACATCCTGATCCAGCTCACTTTCCCAGTGCAGTGCAATCGGCGAACAAATAACGTGTGTCAGAGCTGCATTTGCATCCTATTACAACACGGCTTTAATGTTTTATGAAGTCACGATTGCCTTGTCAGAGGACACAGAAACATTGTTTCCCTCTGTGGCAGCGGCGCATCTCAAAATGGATGGGCTTCATTTGCACATCTGCTCAACTCAATTTGGGCCCTTTTACAAAGGCAGGAGACATTTCTCTCCATTTAGCCGGTTCTTGTGTCGGACCCGACCGAATGGCCGCATAAAACCAAATGAAATCCATTTGGCTGAGGGGGATGCGCGAGAATTAGTGGAGCTGCAGGAGCAGAGGAATGAGGGCGTCATCGCAGGCAAGTTGTTGATGGTGAATGTGAAACACAGCCAACGCACATGGAAACACAAAGATTAGGGCCACTTCATAGGATCACTGGATATTTTAATATCTCGCTCTATGGGCATATGCTCCTTAATAGATCTAGAAGCTTCTCTCCCCGTCTTTCACGTCCGTGACGCATGCAGAATAAATACAACTCTCCTGGTCTGGTCCTGCTTAAAGGAACCAGGAAGAGGCCTCGCTCCATTCCTTAAAATCAAATACGAGACTTCACTGCGAGAACAAACGCGTCTGTGCTGCGTTCCTGTCAGCAAGATGTCGGCACAGGAGTGAAGAATGTGGAAGCTCCTTATTGATGTGATCAGCGTGTCAGGAGAACGTCTCTTTGGGAACCAATTTAGATTTAACAAGTCTCCTATGGGTGAGAGGGAGGGGGTGGGCTTCACTGAAGACATTGTTACCTCGGGATAATTGGGGACATGGAGGATGGGACACAGTGGAGCACAGAGCACATGTGGGAAGTGGAAGGTTTCCAACTTCTAACATGAGATGATAAATGAGGAGTGAATTCATCAGAGCTCCGCTGTGTGTGTGTGTGTGTGTGTGTGTGTGTGTGTGTGTGTGTGTGTGTGTGTGTGTGTGTAGCAGAACAAGCGCTCCACTGGCAGAGTTCAGAACTACATTCAAGCACCACGACCCCAACGTATAACAGAAGGTCCAGATGTCTGTCGGCTTTAATCACAGTAAAACCTCCACAGTAGTTTTTGTAGCAACATCAGATTTAACAGCGGAGTCGGCGTCACGACGGGCGTCCATCTGCAACTGAGGAAGTAAAGAAGAAGACGCAAACGCGAGGCCGACGATACCTGCAGAAAGTTACAGAGATGGAGACGAGCAGCAGGAGGAAGAAGGCGGCAAACACAACGCTGACATTTATGTGGAACGAGAGAAGGACGTCCAGGGGAGTTCTAGCTTGTGTTGTTCTATCTATTGAAATGTGTTTGGCATTTGTTTTTTTAATTAAATATCAAAATAGTTTAATTGATAATATCTGTCCTACGAGACAAAGTCTGTGCTTCGTGTCCCCAGAATGAAAGAAGTAACTCTGACAGTCAGTCCACTATTAGTCAGTGCACTTTTGATTTAAATCTCAAATTGACTGCACCCAGAGTAAATGAATGAAACCCCTGGAAGTACAGAGCGTCCATTCAAGCCGTTAGCAAAGTCCTCGTCCCGTTTGTCACGACTGCAGGGACGAACTACACAACGACAGACGGCCAGTGGCGCCTGCAGAGGCGCTCGTTACGAAGGTAGTGAAGACTTCAGCTGTTCATTTGGAAGCGTTTCTGCGTTTATGGTGGTCGTCCTCCCGGGGGGGGGGGGGGGGCTTCCACTAACTGGAAAACCCTGAGGTCTGAGGTCTCTGTTCAGTAACGTTTTTCTGTGTGTTCTGTTCTGAAGTACAGCTGATTGACGGGTCAAAGTTCCAGGTTTCTATTTGAAGTAATCTGTTTGTCAGATCAACAAGCCCCAATTTATGTCAAAAACATTATTTTTGGCTGGATTTGCTCACAGACTAGTTTCTTATTATTCGGCAGATGACAGGTATCAACAAGGAAATGCACCTGTGCTTGAAACTAAATTTCCCCAGACAAAACTCTTCTTCAACGCTAATCTTCCCCTGCAAACCTCTGACTCTTCAAATGAGCAAACAACGTCACACGCGTTCACAGCCCATCAGGATACTGTAATAAACGTGACCATCGCCACTGCTGCTGTGAAGAAAAAGCCTCCTGATTCGTTATTAAAAGTGACAGCGCAGAACCACGAGAGGCAGAAAGAACCAAATACAAGCAAGTTAATATTTAAATATGATCCACACAAAACTGCAGGTTTAATACCAGAAACATCTGCACACAAGCAAAGACTAAACCATCTACATGCATTTATCAACATGGAACAGCAGAACTCGCCAGACTTCACTACAACAATGTCACACATCCATGTACAGTACTAAAGTGCATAGTGCACAGCAATGTAGGATTTCTGCCACCGTAAGAGAACATCTTGGAACTTTAAGGAGAACCTGTGGAGTCCTGTTGGTTCCGCTCCACAGAAGCAGAGTGAGTGTGGTTTGCACTCTTGCTTTGCTACAGTACTTTGCACAGCGCTGCCACCTGTCAATCACTTCCACCTGCAGGCGTCGGTGTCCCATCACATGACGATACTGGAAACACAGCAGCTCTACTACATGAAACACTCCATGGGCGACCTTGAAGGGGACAATTGTTCAATCGAAGCAGCAACTCCCACATTAACGAGGAGAGTTTTCCAATTATTATTTCGTTTACATTCACATTTCAAACATGTTTAAAATAGGAAGCCATGAATCAAAAGTCAAAAAAGAAAAACGCTTAAAAATGACTAAATGTCCAGGAAGTAAAATGCAGCCTTGGAACGAAACACTTCCCTCGGCCTCAGACTTTTTACTGTGACTCCTTTGTGTGGGACTCACATTCTGAAATGAAGCCCGCAGTAACTGAACCCACGTGATCAGTGGATTGTTTTGTTTGTACCCATGTTGCTCAGCACGGCTACTAGTGACCACAACCCCCGCCCTCCATCTGTAATAACGTTAATTAACCCTCTGGCTTTGTCACACGGCTCAAGGAAATGATGTTCTGTAGAAAAGAGGTGACGTGAAAAGAACCCATTTTACTAGTGTTATGAAAACATTCACATGGAACTAATAAATCCAGGCATTTTGAAATGAACATTTGCTCACTTGGCTGACTTCTTCATAAAATGGGCCAATGTGACAAAACCATGTAGGAGAGCATTAATATCTGGACTGAGAGAATGCAATAAAGTCAAATGAGTTAAAAAACATTGTTAAGGTTGAGGCTAATGTTGGAATCTCTATTTCTTCTCCTGACTGGTTAAGATGCACTGAAAGGTGTGAATCACTGTATTTACCAGGATCAGGCCAACGTCTTTACCAGCATTATGAGAATAGTAATACGATTTCACAGTCCCAAAAATATTTATATATTCATTAATATGTACAACTAATAAAGCAACACACACCATCTTACTATGACACGTGTCCCAGCTTGGGCTGATGTTGGCTGATGTTTTATCCCATGGGATCCTCTCAGAACCAACGCCGGGTTACAGCAGGTGACACAGACAGATACGCGTCTTTACTGAGCTGATATCAATCAGACTGAAGCGAAAGCGAAGCGCTGAATGCTCAATTCCCCGTTCCTTGTCAGCATGAGGTGCAGTGAGCATCATATGTCGCCCAAAGCTGAGTCCTCTTCCACATTCAACATTCGCAAATAGCCTGAACATCAAAACGCACGCTGGCCTTCGGAGCAGTACAGAAAGTCTCTCACCTGCCACACGTCACCCAGTTATTAGATACCGTATATACAATTATTATCTTACTAGTATATATTATTTATATTATTTGTTGAACAACTAAGCAGAATTCTTGTCACATGGTTCATGCTCGCAGGGCCTCGCTTGGGCTCCACGAGGCCTCGTGTCTAAAAGTTCTGCAGTTCAGGAATGTTCTTGTAGAGGTCCAGTGAGTCGGGGTTGGAGAAGGCTCCTCGTTGCGCCACCTCCCGACCAGCAACCACCTGTTTGACCGCCACCTCCACCTTCTTACCGCTGATGGTGTACTGCAGAGGGAGGAACAAAAGGCCTGTCATCCAAACGGCACGAAACCCGACACACGTTTGACCATCATCATCATCATCATGTAACTGACGAAGCTTCGCTTACGGGAATGTCTTTGGTCTCCAGTATCAGAGCGGGGACATGTCGAGCAGACAGAGCTTTCCTAATGGCTCCTTTAATCCTCGCCACCAAGTCTGGAGTGAAGGGCCTGCCCGGTGCCATCTTCAGGAACAAAATAACTCGCTCTTCACCGTCAGCGTTGTACTGAGGAACGCAGAGACTGTCTGTCACTTCCTCAAAGGCCTCCACTGCAGAGGACAAGAGGTGAAGAGTGAGGAAGCAAAGATTGGAAAGAGCAGTAAAAGGTTTCAAGGCCAAGAACTTGAAAACTAACATATAAGTAGGAGAGTTTCATAAAAAATGATTTAAAAACCTTTATTTTATCACACACACGCGCACACGCACGCGCACGCGCACACGCACACGCACACGCACACGCACACGCACACGCACACGCACACGCACACGCACACGCACACGCACACGCACACGCACACGCACACGCACACACACACACACACACACGCACACGCACACGCACACGCACACACACACACACACACACACACACACACACACACACACACACACACACACACACACACACACACACACACACACACACACACACACACACACTTGCACCCTCTAATGTTTAATGCTCACCAATGTTGTAGATCTCGGAGCTGCCAAATCGGACCCCGTTGGGGTTCAGTGTGCCGTCACTGCAAAACAAAAAAAGCCTTCAACACTCGCATCATTCATCACAATGGACAGAAACAATCTAGTCGCAGGAAGGCGGTGACTCTGTCTGCTGTTTGTACACAATATAGAAACTAGGCTTACAGTAGGGTTACGTGTGCATTCCTGTACTTCTGTCTATACACACAATGAAACAATACTGAATATAATGGAGCAGTTGAGTGCTGTATCAAATCCCAGGCAAAAAGACTTTTACTGTCAAACAGGATTAGGATCTCCTGCTTAATATCTGCAGTCTTACAAAAATGTGTTCATTATACAAAGATCAGTAGTGATTTGCACCATTTTATCTGCTCTCTCCTGAGTAAATTAAGTTCATGTCTGACCTTCTGCCCAACATGATGATGCCTCCTGTCTTTGGGCTAATTTTACAGTAGTCTCCATGGGCCCATACACCTACAACAAAAGAATGAGCTGAATACAAACATCTGATGCAGGCCTTTCAATGGTTTAAATGTGTTGCAGTTTGTTTGCGATGATCAAATACGGTTTCCTTTTTTTTTTTTTTTTACATGCAGAAGCCTGAACAGAAGACAATTTCCCATGAGCATAGGTGCGAGGTGAATATCACAGCTCAGACATGTTTGCAGCAGCAGGACAGAGAGGACTGAACAGAGATGATCTTAGATGGCACAGATTACTGCCAAAACACTGAGAACATGACTTTACACGAGAGCATCGGAAGGTTTGATGGATTTGTAGGATTTTTAATTGAGCTCTCGTTTTTAAGATGATCCCGATTCATTTCCTCAAATCATGAAAACCTGAACTTCTAACAGCTTTAGGTTGTGTAGGAGAATGAAGTCTAGGCTGAATCTGAGGTGCGCTCCTCTCGCTCTCTCTTTGTGAATGTCTACTTCACATTTGTACTTGTGTGTTGTTTGCCTCTTTACCAGGATATGTAGAAAAGTATGCTTTGTGGTATTTGCTCCCGTTCTCGTCATTCCAGAAGTGCGTTGGTTGACAGGGAATTGGCTTCAGGCAGACGAGCTCCCCACTCTCTCCCCATACGGGCTTACCTGCTCACACACACAGGGACAAAAAACAGGTTTAGATGCTTGGGATCTACCCCGACGCACACGGACGTGGTATAAAGCCAATAAGACAAACACACACCTGCACAGATAAAACATGAACTATTTCCAGAGGAAAACAAAAAAAGGTCTGGTAACGTGTCTCACACTCTGAGGTAGATGTTCAGCCCTCACCTCCTCCCTCGGGACAGTGCTATAGGCTTAGAGACAGACTAAAATAATCCCAGACTCTTCCTACAAAACTGCCTTTAAATTATCCCTCAATCCACTCTGCTTTGAGGTGGTTACAGCCTGCAGCAGGGATCGGGAGCTGGGGACTGAGGGACTAGAATCAATGGCAAATCATAGTTGGCTTTGAAGTCTCAGAGATAGAAATCACTTTTTTTTTTTTTTATTTAGACCCAGGAAAAAGTGTTTCCTTTAAGCTCTTCGCTGTATTCATCCAGGTAACAGCCGATAAATAAATATTTTTGCATGGCTACTTTCAATCCAAGCCAACACATAGAGGGACGTCCACACATGGGAGCAGCGCGTATGAACAGAACAGCCCTGGCCCTGTTCTGTTCCCAGAAGCAGATGGGACGTCCGCCCAGTGCGGCGTCGCAGCGGAGGACAGGGCGGCGCAGCGGCCTCCCACCAAGCGCCTCTTACCGTCCAGGCCCCAGGCCTCCACGGCCATTCCCAGGTTTCTCGTCTGGATCTCGCCGCGATGCACTGGAACCATTGGGTTCTGACCCATGAAACACGACACTATGTCGGTGCCGCCTGGAAAAACAGAGACGGGAAAAACATTGAGATGGTTCACGGGAACCCAACACCCTATGAATAGTAACTGTCTGTCTGTCTCCTGGAGGCTTTATAATTAATAAATTAGGTTCCTTGAGGAAACATGTATTCTAGTTTAACAGCAGAGTCCTAGAGATATCAACATAAAGGGAAAGTATGCATTTCCCACTTAGTTATTACATGAAATCTATTGTGAGACATCACTGATCTGAAATTACCGTTCTTGGTGCCCTGCTCTTCCTCTATTGACCTATATACACACACACTCATCCTCTGTGGCAGCATCAATTTGTCTCTTTCTACCTTCCAATCATTTACTATTTCTGACATCTTCTATTCATCTCCCTTTCCATTGTTCCACTTCTACCTCCCCGTATCAGACACTCTATCCATCCATCTTGTTCGCTTTCCCTTCCGCTGCTCCTTCTCCCTCTCTCTCTCTCTCTTTTATTTCTCTAACACTCACTCTCTCTCTTTCCGCCAGGTTCTTTATTGAGCTTTAATTGGCTCCCAAGAGGAAGTGGAAAGTTTGTCTTCTGATTAAACACACACTTATAGAGGGAAGACATGCAATTATTTTATTAGCACACTCACTTTATTGGAGAAGGTAGAGACATTTAAAGCACACATACTTTAACCACCGTTGCTTTGTTGGGTTGTTTTTCCATCACCAGCCATTTAGATTATTTACCATGTTTACGTATACACAAAAAGGTAACTTCACACCGGTCTGATATTTTTAGATGCTCTGTCTATTTTCAACAGGAGGGTAAAAGATTTTTTTAACACTCCAGTTTGTAATGTATTTATTTGCATGCATGTGGACAACGTCACTGGTATCTGTGTAGCTACTCAAACAGGCCCACAGACAGGAACAAACAGGCAAGCTGTTTAACAAACAGTATTTAAATATGAATTATAAAAACAAGGATGAAGAAATCACAGACATCAAAGCTCATGATTTAACCAAACAAATGGAAAAAAAGAAAGAGGAGGAGAAATGAGAAAATGAAGCTAAAAGGGGGGGCAGGCGTAACATATGGACAGTCAGACGGAGGCATATTAGGATGGAGGGGATCCAGCAGTGCAAGTGTTAAAACCTCCCAATGAGGAGCGATGGGGGGCTGATATCCCTGCTGACAGGACAACACACACAGCAAACCAAAGACACACATCCATGTTAACTCGAGCACGAGTTAGAAAACACATTCACTCAAAGACACACAGGGTGAAACTGGAAAAGGGGCCCACAACATATGTCACTGTGACCACCGGTCCGTCACATATGCTGCAGTAAATCCAGGGAACACGCACACACACACGGACAGAGCGCTGACCTTGGGGGTCAAGGTTAGGTCGGTTGGCAGCCAACAGAGCTGCAGCCTGCTGTTGCCACTGGCAACGCGGAGGAAACTGACTAGGGCAGGACCTTCTGTCCTCAAGAGCACACACATGCATGGCTTTGGTCCGCTCAGTGTTACTGTAGCAAGAATTAAAACCAGTATTTCAACCAGTCAAGTCACAGTTTACTGTGCATGCATTTTTATTGTTTGGGAAAATGACCCATCATGCAGCATTCCTGAGATTCATGCGTCAACAGGGAGAGACTTTAGACTTTGTTGGCTCGTCTGATGTCTACTGGTTAACTGCTTCCATAAAGACTGTGCAGAGGCGGGTGGACACGAGCAGCCACCAGACTGTGCATCTATCCTGTCCCTTTCTCAACACATAATGGCTTTGCAGTTGCCATATAACTCAAGGCAGGAGTCTGATCTGTCCTGACATGAGCTCCCATATACTGTATGTGTGCACTCAAGGAGGTGACGTTTTGCCTCTGACAGTGTGTGTAAGGGTGACGCTCCAACATGTTCAATGTGTCGCATTTACTTGTTTGTGGGTGGTAAAGAAAATGTAAAGTTCTTTACAACCTCTTTTCTGAAATCTCAATGCTTTGTTGCTTTATTTTTTGGATACAGTTGCCAAACAGAGGGATGAGAGAAACGCCCCGCATGGCCTGTGTCATTCACTTACCTGAGATGGAGCCTAGAAGCACGTTGTTCTTGATACAGCGATAGACGTAGTCGTAGCTCTGAGGTTTGAGGGGAGACCCCGTGGACAGGATGGTGTGGAGAGACTGGAGGTTGTGTGTTTCAGCTGAGAGGAAGAAAACAGAAAATGTTACTATGGGAAAAAATGCAGTTTTGCTCTAAATTATGTTCTGTGTCAGTACAAAGATAAATAGTTTAAGATCATCCTTTGGCCTGATGATGCACAGGAGCTCTGAACGCACGCACGCACATGCACACGCACGCACGCGCATGCGCACGCACACGCACGCAGAGGGAACTCCAAACCACGCCTCCAGGTGTTTGGTCCAAATGTCAGCTCAGGGAGAAGGGCTTCTCCACTGAGGAGACCAATAACTCTCCTCTGCCCTCCACTGGATGCATGTTACACACATGCACACACGCACGTCTCGCATTTTGTGTTTGGCGGTTGAAGTTGTGGACAGGCAGATACACTCACAAGCGTGAGGCGCGAATAAAGACTTGTGGTGATAGTTTGACGCTGGGAACCGGGACACACAGCAGCTGTTTATGAAATGAGCATCAGTTATAGGTGATAATTTACCATTAGATGAGAAAGAACAGAGAGAAAACCTGAAGTTCCCTGAAAACAAACACTGTCTGACGGACAGACGTTACAGTGATGACTGAATAGAATAACAATGTGTGCTCTGGGGACCGTTCTCTTATCGTGCACTAAGTACCTTCACAAAACACACATGCATTTCCAAACAGCGTGTACAAAGGTTAGCGGAAAAGCTAATAAGCAGTGGCACAACTCTGATTATGTGCAGAGACCTGGCAGCCTGTCTCTAAAGAGCGCTGACACTAAAAGCAATTAGTCGGACCTATCCATGCCTCATATGAATTATCATAATAGCACATTTATCCATTTGATTCAGTGTCAAAACCCAGAACACAGAGCAAACTGTTGATTCGCACATTAAATGGCTTAAAGGACATTTAAAGTCAAACAGCATCACCATTATAACGATTATGGGGTCCATCTGCTCTTTTTGTTCCGCTTTCCATTCTCAAAGAGTATGTGTGTGGGTGCGTGTGTGCGCGTCCATGCGACCATGTGCATGTAGGTGCGTCTGTGGCCACAACTCACCGGGCTTCAGGTTTCTCTCCTGCAGCACCGACAGCCACTTGGCCCCGGTACCAAAGATGGTGATGCTGAAGAAGACAAAAGAGAGGAAGAAAGTAAGAGAAGGCAGTTTTGATACGATAGAGAAATATATAGAAACAGAAAAGAGGAGCAGAACTTTCTTGTGACAGCCTGACTGTGTCTTTGATTGACTGCATCTGCAAACTTGATAACTGTTCCATTTTCCATACTGCAAAGATGCCCATTATTCTGAGAGAAACACAATCTGCGTCGGTGACAGCCAATGCAAAAGTCCTCCTACCTACATGTATTTACATTCTGACAGCAGAAACCCTCAAACATCCCGACCAAATAAGAAAAGGAGCTATGAATCATCCGCTGGTATTATTGCCGAATTCAGGGCCAATCTGGCCTGTCTCTTGGAGATATCTTGCTCAAGACCAAAGAACAGATGGAGCGACAGGGAGACAGGCTGACATCCTGATCCTTTACCATTGTCTGTGCTGGGGATTCTAGGTTGTGCTCGTATAAAAACAAGTTCGGCCAGGTCTTTGCAACTATCCTGTCTGTGTGAGGACGGTGATGAATATTCTAAATGCTGGATTTATTTGTTGCCTCCTGCGGTGCCGTATAATGTCACCACAGGTATCCAGCGTACAGTACACACCGCTCTGCACGAGGCTGCAATCAGCGCGCGTCAAGAAAGACAGCCCACGTTATCAGTTGGGTGATTCTGGCCTGGACCGGCACCGCTACACCCAGTCCTCCCTTTGTGGACCTGAGCCTATGCACGTCCACGCGTGAGCCCAGCGTGTCTGCGCTCGATGCAAGAATATGAAAAAAGGCCAACTGTTGCTGAGCAGCCTCTGCCCTTAATCCCATCTGCTCCAGTGGAGCCGCTCTGTATCCTGCACCAGTCGCCTCCCGCGAGACCAGAGCGTGTCACTGTGCAAATGTAAAGCAAGGTGAGGCAGAAACACAGCCCGTGTGCTCAGTCAGGCCTTTACAGTAAGAGCATGAGCGGATTGGATGAAAACTGAACAAACAAATAAAAAGTCAAACAGTCTAATGGTCGATAAAACTTCCCCTTCTACGTGTACTTCAGAGAAATGCTGCAACCGGCGATGCATTGACAAGATATTTACACAATAACCCTGACATCAAATGATTTGAAAGGAGCTTTCTTATGTTTGAATGGAAGTCACCCTGACAGCTGACAACAGTTGGACAACATGTGGAAGACAAGAAGTGACAAACCGTCACTTCTGTGTTCCCCTGCAGTTTTAATTTTAAAACAAAGGGCCTTTTAAAGTCTGCCTCTGTGAATGGCTGTGTTCGTGTCTCAGTCTGTGTTTTCCCAGCCTTTCAAGTTATTTCTGGCAACTTCAAATCAATCAAGTCGACTCCTACCAAAGCTGGGGCCATGGCCGCCAATCAAAAATAAATACCGACAATAAGAACGACTCGCACATGGATACGCTCGTGTCCAACCACTGATTAATAACCAGGAATTATCTGATAGTTTCAAACAGTGGTTGATGATGAGGTGAGGGAACGGCGTGAGGTTACACGAGGGCAAAGGAAACGAAATCAGTGTTAATAAAATAAAAAACATAACATTTTAAAACTAATTAATACTTCATGTAAAATTATTATTTAATTCCTACTGCCAATCCATATTTCTTACCTGCTAATTTGAACTGGTTTCATTTCCACAAACATTATAAAAGCCATTAAAGATTACAATTAACACCAGTATTATCAAAAAGAATAAACTGTCTGCGTGGCACAAAGGGGCCATTTTCCGTGTGCAGACGCTCAGTCGCGGGCTTTTATTACTGTCCATCATCGCTGACCCCCCATTTGCATCTGGATTGTTCTTCGCTGGCTGCCGTGGAAACCACCACTCAGTCCCGATTGGACGCAGGTGGCCAGGTGTGGCTTCTAATTGGCTGTTTAGGATGGAGGGCGGAGGAGCGGCTGCTTTGAGACGCTGTGTGTCTGACGTGCGACTCAGCGACTCAGTCAATAAGACGCGCTCTGAGCCAATCAGACGCCAGAGCGGCTCCGCGCGGTCGTCGCGTTAATGTGTCTCTCTGCGTCGTGATGTGACAGTTGAAAATCCCACTTGTCACGACATGTTTTCTAGACTAATCTCACGCCCATCCTTCACCCCGGAAAGATTAATCTAGAAATGCCGCTCTTTGCTCGTGTGTCCGACGCTACAAGGAAACATCTGAACCGGTTTATAGACTTGATATTTGCTGCAAAAACGATTGACAGATTTGCAAATAAGTGTTTTAACAGCCACTCTCCTCCTACAGTCTGCTGCCGTAGTGTTCCCAGTCTCATGGCTTCCCTTTGTGACACCTAATTGGATGAGGCTGCTTTGCTTGCCAGTAATTGGTGGTAATGCTTTCAGTAGTCAGTAACTAGGCTGCATTAACTCTTTATATTTTTGTTACAAAGTATTTGATAAAATGCATCAACATTTCAACGCAGTGCGAAGATGAGGATATTTTTACTTCTTGCCTGAATGTCTAAAAGTGTAACTGAGCTGGCGAGAGGCAGTTCTCCTCCAAAGAAAATGACCGAGGAAGTGACATGATTTTCACACAACAGCTGCTCAGACGGAAGAGAAGAACGTTTCCTGACATATCAGCTCAGACATAATGGACAGAAGACCCTCCGAGAGAAGGCAGAACTCTCCAAAGTCCTCCACGCACATGGAACCTATCACCAGTGAGAATGTGGGTTTTGCTTCCTTCAGGAACAGAAAGGCTTTGGATTCAGCTACAGCGATGGTGATGAGCTTCAGTGAAGCTTCTTTTGGCTGGAAATCCATGTTAAAACCCGTGAGTCATTTTATTAAATCAAAGGGGAAGCACTTTTATCATCATCTAAGGATTCTTGTTTGCAGAAACAAAACTGAATCATAAATCTGTGTAACTGTTTCATAACTGTACCTAATAAACCACAGAGCGCACATATTAAATGCATTTTAAACTTAATGTGCATATAAACCACAATCGAACAATTTGCTATTGCCAGATTCCATAAATCAGCAACAAAGTTACCATAAAAGTCCCACAACAGAATTCCCAACAACGCACTGGTGCAGTTTTACCTCTATCCAAGACTTTGACAGATTTAGCCTAATTTAAAATGTTGAACCTCCATTTAGAAGGTGAAGATGTGAACATTTTTTGTCAGCGTCTCCCAGCGGGCTTTTTCCACGTAGCACTGGGCTCTGGAAAAAGTACCCCAGTTGGCAACATCAGCACTTAATTGGTTCAAAAATCTCCCAGTTTCAAATGTTCTTCCGCTCGTCCCGGCAAAGCGCCAGCGAGACACAGAACTCCTCCATGTGGGTAATTATGCTCACGGGTCCAACCTGCTTCGCTCATCCCTGCTTTAAACTGTGTTGGCAAACAGCGACAAACCAAATACCAGTTTGTATTAGCCGGTACCGTCCCTAACGCTACGGGTCCGTTTGCCAAGGAAGCAATCCCCATTTGTAGATAACTCAGCTGTCTGGTGAAATTGTGAAAGGAGCTCATTAGCTTTGGGATCCTTGGGTTTCTGCAGTAGAAGTACTTTTACTTGGCACTTCCAGTGTAGAGTTTCCACTACTCCCCATCTGTGTCAATTTTTCTCTCTATTACTCCCTTCTTTGCTGAAGGCAATATCCCATCTCTGCTGAACTGAAGACGCGTCTGTGGTAACACTGACTTAAATGCTTCTGCTTTTGCTGACCGCAGTAGAT
Organism: Betta splendens; assembly: GCF_900634795.4. Classification (NCBI taxonomy): domain Eukaryota; kingdom Metazoa; phylum Chordata; class Actinopteri; order Anabantiformes; family Osphronemidae; genus Betta; species Betta splendens. The sequence goes on along the minus strand of NC_040889.2, from coordinate 26,485,164 downwards.
TTTTTTTCCCCAGCATTTCGCCACAGGTTGAGTGAACGGGCTCAGTAATGCTCACAGCCAGGAGCTGCACCATATGACAATCTTCAGCTGCTGAGGTAAGGAAGCAGACACCAGGTGCAGTTTTTAGTGGGGCTTCATGGACTGAGGCTGTACTTTCCTTTCATTCGAGGTTTTCATCATTTGTTACACTGTAAAGCCAATTATTAAATGTAAAGTACAAAACCCTGGTATATAAAGCGAAAAATCTGTTTTAAAGAGCTTCTCTTTTCTTGAATTCATTGTAAAGGCGTTGATTCAATATTGCTTTGTGTGAATGTTTCATATGAGCCTCAGATGAAACTAGGACATTAAATGGTGACCTGAAATAATGTGAGCCACATATGAGCATGTCGATATTGTATATCTTAATTTAAAACTGATGACGGAGGCTCACATCACACTGATACTCAAACTACTGCTCTCTCATTCTTTGAAGGCAATTACTGTATCTGCTGCGTTTTCCAGACTCAGCCTCGTGCCACGATCCCAAAACTGAAATTTTAATTGGAAACACTGGGAGTGCACTGGGGCAGCACACACACACAACTTACATACCCTTTGAGGAATCTGAACACTTGTACGCAATGAGAAAATAATGTGCTCACTATCTTTCCTATTAAATTTAAACCACTTAATTGCCTCCCTGCACACAAACACCCGCCCGCTTCTGCCCTTGACCGTCATTTGGGTTGCTGGCTCTTCGAAGCACAATAGAGGATCAATACTGGGCTTAACATCTGCAGTGTTTGGTGGTGGGAGCATGTATCAGGGCATTTACTGAGATAAAGGATGCGCTATAAATATCATCTGTGCACCTACAGTGTGTGAAAACATTTTTGAAGTATGAAAAGAACAAGGGTTACAGGGTCTCTACCGCGCTGCTGACGAATTCCAGAGGTTTTACAATTGTTTAATTTAAAAGGAGCCGCTGAGGGAAATGGTATTTTCTCTTTACAGATAAGATCACAGCCAGTGCAGCGTCTCACGGTTTCACTTCCCGGTGGAGATGGCAAACTTAGGTCTGCGGCCGCCCCGACCGTCCCTCCCTTTAATCTCAGTTCCCGAGGTTCGTCCAGATTTGCCATCATCCACGCCGCCATCTGTCTTGATAACAGGCCGACAGGATGTCTGACCCAGCCGCCTCACGGCAGCGCATTGGGCTGAGGAACGTGCGGCGCAGCGCGTAAACTGCACGCCAGCGTTAGTGGCAGCTCGTTTGTCGCAGCCAATCAGCAAATCTGCGATGTCGCCTGTACATCTGAACTTGGGTGCAGTTATTTTTGGTAAGTCTGCATAAAAAGCAATGTTATAAACCCTGAGTAAAGCAATATCTGCCTGTTCGATGTCTCTTTACTAACCCTTCCATCATTTCCTCTCATCCTCAGCTCTCCCCTTGTCTCTAAATGAGCTGTGATAGTGAGTTAGTAATAACAGCTCTGTTATCAGCCGTCCGTAGATATCTCCAATTTTAGTTTACCGTTTATTTTTGTATTGCTTCCATGTCTGCTTCTAAATCAGTGTATGAATTAAAAGGGTATTTCATTGTGAGTCATATTATGTGAGTGGCATCCTTGATTTAAACGTGTTTAAACCTGCATTCACTGCATCAATGCTACAAAAGTGATCAGTGAAATTTGTGCATCTGCAGCACTGATACAACACAGCTTTTCCTTGCAGAACAACAGACCCTGAACATGACTGCTGGAAATTTCCTGATGTGAAGTGTGATTTACAGCTGCTGAAATGAATATTGCCTAATTCATCCTGCAACCTTGTGAAGGTTCCTTATTGTAGTGGAAGCGATGCAGTTACACCGACATCGCTCCTACCTTCAGTTTGTGACTAAATACTGTATGAAAAGCAGAAATCTGGCCGACCAAGCTGCTTTCATTGTCACTCAGACTCTGCGGGTTGTGTGAGATTGAGCATGTGTGAGGCTAACTCACCCCAGCTGGTCTGCCAGGTCCCACAGTACGTTGGGCGTGGGCATTAGAGGTGAACCGTCATATAAAACCACCGAGGCTCCCACTGCCAGAGAGGACACCAGCCAGTTCCACATCATCCAGCCGGTCTGCAAACGCCACACACACTCGCACAGTCAGTTTATCTGGTACGAACACTTCTTTGTCATCAACATGGACAAATGGGTGGAAACTGCACAACTCCATCAGGCTGTAAATTATGTATCTGATTCGCATGATTGTGTTCACTCCCTGCTGAGCTACTGCTTTGGCTCCATCCCTCACATACACTAATAATGGCAATATTGGCTCCACTGCAGAGGGCTGTCTGCGGCGCTAACACATCACACATTGTTTGTAGGGGCACTTATACACAGCAACTAGTGGTGGAAGCGATTAAGTCACAGAAGATGATTCAACAAGTTTAATCAAATTCATTTATCACGCCAGACACAATCACTTTCTAAATCAGGGAGATGCGAGTCCATATTAGTTCTGACAGCAGCGTGTCTCACAAAACCAGACAAAGGAATTCATACAAATGTGCATTGATTATGTATAAACCCACAAATACACATCATATCAGACAAAACATGCAGCATTAATAAACTAAAATGTGTCTGAGTGTGAAGAATCAAAGGAGGGCACTGAAAACATGTAAATCACGCCGAGCTCTCACCTTTAGCACCACTGCTGCTCATTAGATCTACGATGTGAACACTGTATCCGTCTTTGTGACCAGGTTCAAGATTAAAAAAAAGCAATAAAAAAAAAATCCTGCAATAAT